>NC_086128.1:61757183-61797183 GCF_963921235.1 Mobula hypostoma | reverse complement strand
TTTACCAGGATGCTGCCTGGATTAGAGATGGTGCAGAGGAGGTTCCCCAGGATGCTGCCTGGATTAGAGAGGGTGCAGAGGAGATTCGTCAGGATACTGTCTTCATTAAAGAGGGTGCAGAGGAGATTCACCAGGATGCTGCCTGGATTAGAGATGGTGCAGAGGAGATTTACCAGGATGCCACCTGGATTAGAGAGGGTGCAGACGACATTTACCAGGATGCTGCCTGGAATAGAGAGGATGAAGAGGAGATTCACCAGGATGCTGCCTGGATTAGAGTAGGTGCAGAGGAGATTTGCCTGGATGCTGCTTGGATTAGAGATTGTGCAGAGGAGATTCCCCAGGATGCTGCCTAGATTAGAGAGGGTACAGAGGAGATTTACCAGGATGCTGCCTGGATTAGAGAGGATGCAGAGGAGATTCACCAGGATGCTGCCTGGATTAGAGAGGGTGCAGAGGAGATTTACCAGGATGCCACCTGGATTAGAGAGGGTGCAGAGGAGATTTACCAGGATGCTGTCTGGATTAGAGAGGATGCAGAGGAGATTTACCAGGATGCTGCCTGGATTAGAGAGGGTACAGAGGGGATTTGCCGGGATGCTGCCTGGATTAGAGAGGGTGCAGAGGAGATTTACCAGGATGCTGCCTGGATTAGAGAGGATGCAGAGGAGATTTACCAGGATGCTGCCTGGATTAGAGAGGATGCAGAGAAAATTTACCAGGATACTGTCTGGATTAGAGAGGGTGCAGAGTTGATTCGCCAGGATACTGTCTTGATTAAAGAGGGTGCAGAGGAGATTCACCAGGATGCTGCCTGGATTAGAGAGGGTGCAGAGGAGATTTACCAGCATGCTGCCTGGATCAGAGAGGGTGCAGAGGGAGATTCACCAGGATGCTGCCTGGAATAGAGAGGATGCAGAGGAGATTTACCAGGATGCTGCCTGGATTAGAGAGGATGCAGAGGAGATTTACCAGGATGCTGCCTGGAATAGAGAGGATGCAGAGGAGATTCACCAGGATGCTGCCTGGATTAGAGTGGGTGCAGAGGAGATTTGCCTGGATGCTGCCTGGATTAGAGATTGTGCAGAGGAGATTTACCAGGATGCTGCCTGGATTAGAGAGGATGCAGAGGAGATTTACCAGGATGCTGCCTGGATTAGAGAGGATGCAGAGAAAATTTACCAGGATACTGTCTGGATTAGAGAGGGTGCAGAGTTGATCAGCCAGGATACTGTCTTGATTAAAGAGGGTGCAGAGGAGATTCACCAGGATGCTGCCTGGATTAGAGAGGGTGCAGAGGAGATTTACCAGCATGCTGCCTGGATCAGAGAGGGTGCAGAGGGAGATTCACCAGGATGCTGCCTGGAATAGAGAGGATGCAGAGGAGATTTGCCTGGATGCTGCCTGGATTAGAGATTGTGCAGAGGAGATTCCCCAGGATGCTGCCTGGATTAGAGAGGGTACAGAGGAGATTTACCAGGATGCTGCCTGGATTAGAGAGGATGCAGAGAAGATTCACCAGGATGCTGCCTGGAATAGAGAGGATGCAGAGGTGATTTACCAGGATGCTGCTTGGAATAGAGAGGATGCAGAGGAGATTCACCAGGATGCTGCCTGGATTAGAGAGGGTGCAGAGGAGATTCACCAGGATGCTGCCTGGATTAGAGACGGTGCAGAGGAGATTCACCAGGATGCTGCCTGGATTAGAGAGGGTGCAGAGGAGATTTACCAGGATGCCACCTGGGTTAGAGAGGGTGCAGAGGAGATTTACCAGGATGCTGTCTGGATTAGAGAGGATGCAGAGGAGATTTACCAGGATGCTGCCTGGATTAGAGAGGGTACAGAGGGGATTTGCCAGGATGCTGCCTGGATTAGAGAAGGTACAGAGGAGATTTGCCAGGATGCTGCCTGGATTAGAGAGGGTGCAGAGGAGATTTACCAGGATGCTGCCTGGATTAGAGAGGATGCAGAGAAAATTTACCAGGATACTGTCTGGATTAGAGAGGGTGCAGAGTTGATTCGCCAGGATACTGTCTTGATTAAAGAGGGTGCAGAGGAGATTCACCAGGATGCTGCCTGGATTAGAGAGGGTGCAGAGGAGATTTACCAGCATGCCACCTGGATTAGAGAGGGTGCAGAGGAGATTTACCAGGATGCTGTCTGGATTAGAGAGGATGCAGAGGAGATTTACCAGGATGCTGCCTGGATTAGAGAGGATGCAGAGGAGATTTACCAGGATGCTGCCTGGATTAGAGAGGGTACAGAGGGGATTTGCCAGGATGCTGCCTGGATTAGAGAGGGTGCAGAGGAGATTTAACAGGATACTGTTTTGATTAAAGAGGGTGCAGAGGAGATTCACCAGGATACTGTCTGGATTAGAGAGGGTGCAGAGGAGATTCACCAGAAGGCTGCCTTGATTAGAGAGGGTGCAGAGGAGATTCACCAGGATGCTGCCTGGATTAGAGAGGATGCAGAGGAGATTTACCAGGATGCTGCCTGGATTAGAGAGGGTGCAGAAGAGATTCACCAGGATGCTGCCTGGATTAGAGAGGGTGCAGAGGAGATTCAACAGGATGCTGCCTGGATTAGAGAGGGTGCAGAGGAGATTTACCAGGATGCTGCCTGGATTAGAGAGGGTGCAGAGGAGATTAATCAGGATGCTGCCTGGATTAGAGAGGATACAGAGGAGATTTAACAGGATGCCATCTGGATTAGTGAGGGTGCAGAGGAGATTTACCAGGATGCCACCTGGATTACAGAGGATGCAGAGGAGATTTACCAGGATGCTGCCTGGATTAGAGAAGGTGCAGAGGAGATTTGCCTGGATGCTGCCTGGATGAGAGTGGGTGCAGAGGAGATTCCCCAGGATGCTTCCTGGATTAGAGAGGGTGCAGAGGAGATTTACCAGGATACTGTCTGGATTAGAGAGGGTGCAGAGGAGATTCACCAGGACACCGCCTGGATTAGAGAGGGTGCAGAGGGAGATTCACCGGAATGCTGCCTGGATTAGAGAGGATGCAGAGGAGAATCACCAGGATGCTGCCTGGATGAGAGTGGCTGCAGAGGAGATTTGCCTGGATGATGCCTGGATTAGAGATTGTGCAGAGGAGATTCCCCAGGATGCTGCCTGGATGAGAGTGGCTGCAGAGGAGATTTGCCTGGATGCTGCCTGGATTAGAGATTGTGCAGAGGAGATTCTCCAGGATGCTGCCTGGATTAGAGAGGGTACAGAGGAGATTTACCAGGATACTGTCTGGATTAGAGAGGGTGCAGAGGTGATTCACCAGGATACTGTCTTGATTAAAGAGGGTGCAGAGGAGATTCACCAGGATGCTGCCTGGATTAGAGAGGGAGCAGAGGAGATTTACCAGCATGCCACCTGGATTAGAGAGGGGGCAGAGGAGATTTACCAGGATGCTGTCTGGATTAGAGAGGATGCAGAGGAGATTTTCAGGATGCTGCCTGGATTAGAGAGGATGCAGAGGAGATTTACCAGTATGCTGCCTGGATTAGAGAGGGTACAGAGGGGATTTGCCAGGATGCTGCCTGGATTAGAGAAGGTGCAGAGGAGATTTGCCAGGATGCTGCCTGGATTAGAGAGGGTGCAGAGGAGATTCACCAGGATGCTGCCTGGATTAGAGAGGATGCAGAGGAGATTTACCAGGATGCTGCCTGGATTAGAGAGGGTGCAGTGCAGATTTGCCTGGATGCTGCCTGGATTAGAGAGGGTGCAGACGAGATTCCCCAGGATGCTGCCTGGATTAAAGAGGGTGCAGAGGAGATTTACAAGGATACTGTCTGGATTAGAGAGGGTGCAGAGGAGATTCGCCAGGATACTGTTTTAATTAAAGAGGGTGCAGAGGAGATTCACCAGGACACTGTCTGGATGAGAGAGGGTGCAGAGGAGATTTACCAGAATTCTGTCTTGATTAGAGAGGGTGCAGAGGAGATTCACCAGGATTCTGCCTGGATTAGAGAGGGTGCAGAGGAGATTTACCAGGATGCTGCCTGGATTAGAGAGGGTGCAGATGAGATTAATCAGGATGCTGCCTGGATTAGAGAGGGTACAGAGGAGATTTAACAGGATGCCATCTGGATTAGTGAGGGTGCAGAGGAGATTTACCAGGATGCTGCCTGGATTAGAGAGGGTGCAGAGGAGATTAATCAGGATGCTGCCTGGATTAGAGAAGGTGCAGAGGAGATTTGCCAGGATGCTGCCTGGATTAGAGATGGTGCAGAGGAGATTTACCAGGATACTGTCTGGATTAGAGAGGGTGCAGAAGAGATTCACCAGGATACTGTCTGGATTAGAGAGGGTGCAGAGGAGATTCACCAGGATGCTGCCTGGATGAGAGTGGCTGCAGAGGAGATTTGCCTGGATGCTGCCTGGATTAGAGATTGTGCAGAGGAGATTCCCCAGGATGCTGCCTGGATTAGAGAGGGTACAGAGGAGATTTACCAGGATACTGTCTGGATTAGAGAGGGTGCAGAGGTGATTCGCCAGGATACTGTCTTGATTAAAGAGGGTGCAGAGGAGATTCACCAGGATGCTGCCTGGATTATAGAGGGTGCAGAGGAGATTTACCAGGATGCCACCTGGATTAGACAGGGTGCAGAGGAGATTTACCAGGATGCTGCCTGGATTAGAGAGGATGCAGAGGAGATTTACCAGGATGCTGCCTGGATTAGAGAGGATGCAGAGAAAATTTACCAGGATACTGTCTGGATTAGAGAGGGTGCAGATGTGATTCGCCAGGATACTGTCTTGATTAAAGAGGGTGCAGAGGAGATTCACCAGGATGCTGCCTGGATTAGAGAGGGTGCAGAGGAGATTTACCAGGATGCCACCTGGATTAGAGAGGGTGCAGATGAGATTTACCAGGATGCTGTCTGGATTAGAGAGGATGCAGAGGAGATTTAACAGGATGCCATCTGGATTAGTGAGGGTGCAGAGGTGATTTACCAGGAT
Source organism: Mobula hypostoma (assembly GCF_963921235.1). Classification (NCBI taxonomy): domain Eukaryota; kingdom Metazoa; phylum Chordata; class Chondrichthyes; order Myliobatiformes; family Myliobatidae; genus Mobula; species Mobula hypostoma. The sequence goes on along the minus strand of NC_086128.1, from coordinate 61,792,214 downwards.
GCCACCTGGATTACAGAGGATGCAGAGGAGATTTACCAGTATGCTGCCTGGATTAGAGAAGGTGCAGAGGAGATTTGCCTGGATGCTGCCTGGATTAGAGATGTTGCAGAGGAGATTACCCAGGATGCTTCCTGGATTAGAGAGGGTGCAGAGGAGATTTACCAGGATACTGTCTGGATTAGAGAGGGTGCAGATGAGATTCGCCAGGATACTGTCTGGATTAGAGAGGGTGCAGAGGAGATTCACCAGGATGCTGCCTGGATTAGAGAGGGTACAGAGGAGATTTGCCAGGATGCTGTCTGGATTAGAGAGGGTGCAGAGGAGATTTGCCTGGATGCTGCCTGGATTAGAGAGGATGCAGAGCAGATTTACCAGGATGCTGCCTGGATTAGAGAGGATGCAGAGGAGATTCACCAGGATGCTACCTGGATTAGAGAGGGTACAGAGGAGATTTACCAGGATGCTGCCTGGATTAGGGAGGATGCAGAGGAGATTTACCAGGATGCTGCCTGGATTAGAGAGGATGCAGAGAAAATTTACCAGGATACTTTCTGGATTAGAGAGGGTGCAGAGGTGATTCGCCAGGATACTGTCTTGATTAAAGAGGATGCAGAGGAGATTCACCAGGATGCTGCCTGGATTAGAGAGGGTGCAGAGGAGATTTATCAGGATGCCACCTGGATTAGAGAGGGTGCAGAGGAGATTTACCATGATGCTGCCTGGATTAGAGAGGATGCAGAGGAGATTTACCAGTATGCTGCCTGGATTAGAGAGGATGCAGAGGAGATTTACCAGGATGCTGTCTGGATTAGAGAGGATGCAGAGGAGATTTACCAGTATGCTGCCTGGATTAGAGAGGATGCAGAGGAGATTTACCAGGATGCTGCCTGGATTAGAGAAGGTGCAGAGGAGATTTATCAGGATGCCACCTGGATTAGAGAGGGTGCAGAGGAGATTTACCAGGATGCTGTCTGGATTAGAGAGGATGCAGAGGAGATTTACCAGGATTCTGCCTGGATTAGAGAGGATGCAGAGGAGATTTACCAGGATGCTGCCTGGATTAGAGAGGGTACAGAGGGGATTTTCCTGGATGCTGCCTGGATTAGAGAAGGTGCAGAGTAGATTTGCCAGGATGCTGCCTGGATTAGAAAGGGTGCAGAGGTGATTTACCAGGATGCTGCCTGGATTAGACAGGATGCAGAGGAGATTTACCATGATGCTGCCTGGATTAGAGAGGGTACAGAGGAGATTTGCCAGGATGCTGCCTGGATTAGAGAGGGTCCAGAGGAGATTTGCCTGGATGCTGCCTGGATTAGAGAGGGTGCAGAGGAGATTCCCCAGGATGCTTCCTGGATTATAGAGGTTGCAGAGGAGATTTACCAGGATACTGTCTGGATTAGAGAGGGTGCAGAGGAGATTCGCCAGGATACTCTCTTGATTAAAGAGGGTCCAGAGGAGATTCTCCAGGATACTGTCTGCATTAGAGAGGGTGCAGAGGAGATTTACCAGGATGCTACCTGGATTAGAGAGGGTACAGAGGAGATTTGCCAGGATGCTGCCTGGATTAGAGAAGGTGCAGAGGAGATTTGCCAGGATGCTGCCTGGATTAGAGAGGGTGCAGAGGAGATTTACCAGGATGCTGCCTGGATTAGAGAGGATGCAGAGGAGATTCGCCAGGATACTGTCTTGATTAAAGAGGGTCCAGAGGAGATTCACCAGGATACTGTCTGGATTAGAGAGGGTGTAGAGGAGATTCACCAGGATGCTGCCTGGATTAGAGAGGGTGCATGGGGAGATTCACCAGGACGCTGCCTGGATTAGAGAGGGTGCAGAGGGAGATTCACCAGGATGCTGCCTGGATTAGAGAGGGTGCAGAGGAGATTCACCAGGATGCTGCCTGGATTAGAGAGGGTGCAGAGGAGATTCACCAGGATGCTGCCTGGGTTGAAGAGGGTGCAGAGGAGATTCACCAGAATACTGCCTGGATTAGAGAAGGTGCAGAGGAGATTCACCAGGATGCTGCCTGGATTGGAGAGGGTGCAGAGGAGATTCACCAGAATTCTGACTGGATTAGAGAAGGTGCAGAGGAGATTCACCAGGATGCTGCCTGGATTGGAGAGGGTGCAGAGGAGATTCGCCAGGATGCTGCCTGGATTAGAGAAGGTGCAGAGGAGATTTGCCTGGATGCTGCCTGGATTAGAGATGGTGCAGAGGAGATTCCCCAGGATGCTTCCTGGATTAGAGAGGGTGCAGAGGAGATTTACCAGGATACTGTCTGGATTAGAGAGGGTGCAGAAGAGATTCACCAGGATACTGTCTGGATTAGAGAGGGTGCAGAGGGAGATTCACCAGGATGCTGCCTGCAATAGAGAGGATGCAGAGGAGATTTACAAGGATGCTGCCTGGATTAGAGAGGATGCAGAGGAGATTCACCAGTATGCTGCCTGGATGAGAGTGGCTGCTGAGGAGATTTGCCTGGATGCTGCCTGGATTAGAGATTGTGCAGAGGAGATTCCCCAGGATGCTGCCTGGATTAGAGAGGGTACAGAGGAGATTTACCAGGATACTGTCTGGATTAGAGAGGGTGCAGAGGTGATTCGCCAGGATACTGTCTTGATTAAAGAGGGTGCAGAGGAGATTCACCAGGATGCTGCCTGGATTAGAGAGGGTGCAGAGGAGATTTACCAGGATGCCACCTGGATTAGACAGGGTGCAGAGGAGATTTACCAGGATGCTGCCTGAATTAGAGAGGATGCAGAGGAAATATACCAGGATGCTGCCTGGATTAGAGAGGATGTAGAGAAAATTTACCAGGATACTGTCTGGACTAGAGAGGGTGCAGATGTGATTCGCCAGGATACTGTCTTGATTAAAGAGGGTGCAGAGGAGATTCACCAGGATGCTGCCTGGATTAGAGAGGGTGCAGAGGAGATTTACCAGGATGCCACCTGGATTAGAGAGGGTGCAGATGAGATTTACCAGGGTGCTGTCTGGATTAGAGAGGATGCAGAGGAGATTTAACAGGATGCCATCTGGATTAGTGAGGGTGCAGAGGAGATTTACCAGGATGCCACCTGGATTACAGAGGATGCAGAGGAGATTTACCAGTATGCTGCCTGGATTAGAGAAGGTGCAGAGGAGATTTGCCTGGATGCTGCCTGGATTAGAGAGGGTGCAGAGGAGATTCCCCAGGATGCTTCCTGGATTAGAGAGGGTGTAGAGGAGATTTACCAGGATACTGTCTGGATTAGAGAGGGTGCAGAGGAGATTCACCAGGATACTGTCTGGATTAGAGAGGGTGCAGAGGAAATTTACCAGGATGCTGCCTGGATCAGAGAGGGTGCAGAGGAGATTTACCAGGACGCCGCCTGGATTAGAGAGGGTGCAGAGGGAGATTCACCAGGATGCTGCCTGAAATAGAGAGGATGCAGAGGAGATTTACCAGGATGCTGCCTGGATTAGAGAGGATGCAGAGGAGATTTACCAGGATGCTGCCTGGAATAGAGAGGATGCAGAGGAGATTTGCCTGGATGCTGCCTGGATTAGAGATGGTGCAGAGGAGATTCCCTAGGATGCTTCCTGGATTATAGAGGTTGCAGAGAAGATTTACCAGGATACTGTCTGGATTAGAGAGGGTGCAGAGGAGATTCGCCAGGATACTGTCTTGATTAAAGAGGGTCCAGAGGAGATTCACCAGGATACTGTCTGGATTAGAGAGGGTGCAGAGGAGATTCACCAGGATGCTGCCTGGATTAGAGAGGGTACAGAGGAGATTTGCCAGGATGCTGTCTGGATTAGAGAGGGTGCAGAGGAGATTTGCCTGGATGCTGCCTGGATTAGAGAGGATGCAGAGGAGATTTACCAGGATGCTGCCTGGATTAGAGAGGATGCAGAGGAGATTCACCAGGATGCTACCTGGATTAGAGAGGGTACAGAGGAGATTCACCAGGATGCTGCCTGGATTAGAGAAGGTGCAGAGGGAGATTTACCAGGATGCTGCCTGGATTAGAGAGGGTGCAGAGGAGATTTACCAGTATGCTGCCTGGATTAGAGAGGGTGCAGAGGAGATTTACCAGTATGCCACCTGGATTAGAGAGGGTACAGTGGGGATTTGCCTGGATGCTGCCTGGATTAGAGAGGGTGCAGAGGAGATTTATCAGGATGCCACCTGGATTAGAGAGGGTGCAGAGGAGATTTACCAGGATGCTGTCTGGATTAGAGAGGATGCAGAGGAGATTTACCAGGATGCTGCCTGGATTAGAGAGGATACAGAGGAGATTTACCAGGATGCTGCCTGGATTAGAGAGGGTACAGAGGGGATTTGCCTGGATGCTGCCTGGATTAGAGAAGGTGCAGAGGAGATTTATCAGGATGCCACCTGGATTAGAGAGGGTGCAGAGGAGATTTACCAGGATGCTCTCTGGATTAGAGAGGATGCAGAGGAGATTTACCAGGATTCTGCCTGGATTAGAAAGGGTGCAGAGGAGATTTACCAGGATGCTGCCTGGATTAGAGAGGATGCAGAGGAGATTTACCATGATGCTGCCTGGATTAGAGAGGGTACAGAGGAGATTTGCCAGGATGCTGCCTGGATTAGAGAGGGTCCAGAGGAGATTTGCCTGGATGCTGCCTGGATTAGAGAGGGTGCAGAGGAGATTCCCCAGGATGCTGCCTGGATTAGAGAGGGTGCAGAGGAGATTTACAAGGATACTGTCTGGATTAGAGAGGGTGCAGAGGAGATTCGCCAGGATACTGTCTTGATTAAAGAGGTTGCAGAGGAGATTCACCAGGATACTGTCTGGATTAGAGAGGGTGCAGAGGAGATTCACCAGGATGCTGCCTGCATTAGAGAGGGTGCAGAGGAGATTCACCAGAATGCTGCCTGGATTAGAGAGGGTGCAGAGGAGATTTACCAGGATGCTGCCTGGATTAGAGAGGGTGCAGAGGAGATTCACCAGGATGCTGCCTGGATTAGAGAGGGTGCAGAGGAGATTCACCAGGATGCTGCCTGGATTAGAGAGGGTGCAGAGGAGATTTACCAGGATGCTGCCTGGATTAGAGAGGGTGCAGAGGAGATTTACCAGGATGCTGCATGGATTAGAGAGGGTACAGAGGAGATTTAACAGGATGCCATCTGGATTAGTGAGGGTGCAGAGGAGATTTACCAGGATGCCACCTGGATTACAGAGGATGCAGAGGAGATTTACCAGGATGCTGCCTGGATTAGAGAAGGTGCAGAGGAGATTTGCCTGGATGCTGCCTGGATTAGAGATGGTGCAGAGGAGATTCCCTAGGATGCTTCCTGGATTATAGAGGTTGCATAGGAGATTTACCAGGATACTGTCTGGATTAGAGAGGGTGCAGAGGAGATTCGCCAGGATACTGTCTTGATTAAAGAGGGTCCAGAGGAGATTCACCAGGATACTGTCTGGATTAGAGAGGGTGCAGAGGAGATTTACCAGGATGCTACCTGGATTAGAGAAGGTGCAGAGGAGATTTGCCAGGATGCTGCCTGGATTAGAGAGGGTGCAGAGGAGATTTACCAGGATGCTGCCTGGATTAGTGAGGATGCAGAGGAGATTCGCCAGGATACTGTCTTGATTAAAGAGGGTCCAGAGGAGATTCACCAGGATACTGTCTGGATTAGAGAGGGTGCAGAGGAGATTCACCAGGATGCTGCCTGGATTAGAGAGGGTGCAGAGGAGATTTACCAGGATGCTGCCTGGATCAGAGAGGGTGCATGGGGAGATTCACCAGGATGCTGCCTGGATTAGAGAGGGTGCAGAGGAGATTCAACAGGATGCTGCCTGGGTTGAAGAGGGTGCAGAGGAGATTCACCAGAATACTGCCTGGATTAGAGAGGGTGCAGAGGAGATTTACCAGGATGCCACCTGGATTAGAGAGGGTGCAGATGAGATTTACCAGGGTGCTGTCTGGATTAGAGAGGATGCAGAGGAGATTTAACAGGATGCCATCTGGATTAGTGAGGGTGCAGAGGAGATTTACCAGGATGCCACCTGGATTACAGAGGATGCAGAGGAGATTTACCAGTATGCTGCCTGGATTAGAGAAGGTGCAGAGGAGATTTGCCTGGATGCTGCCTGGATTAGAGAGGGTGCAGAGGAGATTCCCCAGGATGCTTCCTGGATTAGAGAGGGTGTAGAGGAGATTTACCAGGATACTGTCTGGATTAGAGAGGGTGCAGAGGAGATTCACCAGGATACTGTCTGGATTAGAGAGGGTGCAGAGGAGATTCACCAGGATACTGTCTGGATTAGAGAGGGTGCAGAGGAGATTCACCAGGACGCCGCCTGGATTAGAGAGGGTGCAGAGGGAGATTCACCAGGATGCTGCCTGAAATAGAGAGGATGCAGAGGAGATTTACCAGGATGCTGCCTGGATTAGAGAGGATGCAGAGGAGATTTACCAGGATGCTGCCTGGAATACAGAGGATGCAGAGGAGATTTGCCTGGATGCTGCCTGGATTAGAGATGGTGCAGAGGAGATTCCCTAGGATGCTGCCTGGATTAGAGAAGGTGCAGAGGGAGATTTACCAGGATGCTGCCTGGATTAGAGAGGGTGCAGAGGAGATTCGCCAGGATACTGTCTTGATTAAAGAGGGTCCAGAGGAGATTCACCAGGATACTGTCTGGATTAGAGAGGGTGCAGAGGAGATTCACCAGGATGCTGCCTGGATTAGAGAGGGTACAGAGGAGATTTGCCAGGATGCTGTCTGGATTAGAGAGGGTGCAGAGGAGATTTGCCTGGATGCTGCCTGGATTAGAGAGGATGCAGAGGAGATTTACCAGGATGCTGCCTGGATTAGAGAGGATGCAGAGGAGATTCACCAGGATGCTACCTGGATTAGAGAGGGTACAGAGGAGATTCACCAGGATGCTGCCTGGATTAGAGAAGGTGCAGAGGGAGATTTACCAGGATGCTGCCTGGATTAGAGGGGGTGCAGAGGAGATTTACCAGTATGCTGCCTGGATTAGAGAGGGTGCAGAGGAGATTTACCAGTATGCCACCTGGATTAGAGAGGGTACAGAGGGGATTTGCCTGGATGCTGCCTGGATTAGAGAGGGTGCAGAGGAGATTTATCAGGATGCCACCTGGATTAGAGAGGGTGCAGAGGAGATTTACCAGGATGCTGTCTGGATTAGAGAGGATGCAGAGGAGATTTACCAGGATGCTGCCTGGATTAGAGAGGATACAGAGGAGATTTACCAGGATGCTGCCTGGATTAGAGAGGGTACAGAGGGGATTTGCCTGGATGCTGCCTGGATTAGAGAAGGTGCAGAGGAGATTTATCAGGATGCCACCTGGATTAGAGAGGGTGCAGAGGAGATTTACCAGGATGCTCTCTGGATTAGAGAGGATGCAGAGGAGATTTACCAGGATTCTGCCTGGATTAGAAAGGGTGCAGAGGAGATTTACCAGGATGCTGCCTGGATTAGAGAGGATGCAGAGGAGATTTACCATGATGCTGCCTGGATTAGAGAGGGTACAGAGGAGATTTGCCAGGATGCTGCCTGGATTAGAGAGGGTCCAGAGGAGATTTGCCTGGATGCTGCCTGGATTAGAGAGGGTGCAGAGGAGATTCCCCAGGATGCTGCCTGGATTAGAGAGGGTGCAGAGGAGATTTACAAGGATACTGTCTGGATTAGAGAGGGTGCAGAGGAGATTCGCCAGGATACTGTCTTGATTAAAGAGGTTGCAGAGGAGATTCACCAGGATACTGTCTGGATTAGAGAGGGTGCAGAGGAGATTCACCAGGATGCTGCCTGCATTAGAGAGGGTGCAGAGGAGATTCACCAGAATGCTGCCTGGATTAGAGAGGGTGCAGAGGAGATTTACCAGGATGCTGCCTGGATTAGAGAGGGTGCAGAGGAGATTCACCAGGATGCTGCCTGGATTAGAGAGGGTGCAGAGGAGATTCACCAGGATGCTGCCTGGATTAGAGAGGGTGCAGAGGAGATTTACCAGGATGCTGCCTGGATTAGAGAGGGTGCAGAGGAGATTTACCAGGATGCTGCCTGGATTAGAGAGGGTACAGAGGAGATTTAACAGGATGCCATCTGGATTAGTGAGGGTGCAGAGGAGATTTACCAGGATGCCACCTGGATTACAGAGGATGCAGAGGAGATTTACCAGGATGCTGCCTGGATTAGAGAAGGTGCAGAGGAGATTTGCCTGGATGCTGCCTGGATTAGAGATGGTGCAGAGGAGATTCCCTAGGATGCTTCCTGGATTATAGAGGTTGCAGAGGAGATTTACCAGGATACTGTCTGGATTAGAGAGGGTGCAGAGGAGATTCGCCAGGATACTGTCTTGATTAAAGAGGGTCCAGAGGAGATTCACCAGGATACTGTCTGGATTAGAGAGGGTGCAGAGGAGATTTACCAGGATGCTACCTGGATTAGAGAGGGTACAGAGGAGATTTGCCAGGATGCTGCCTGGATTAGAGAAGGTGCAGAGGAGATTTGCCAGGATGCTGCCTGGATTAGAGAGGGTGCAGAGGAGATTTACCAGGATGCTGCCTGGATTAGTGAGGATGCAGAGGAGATTCGCCAGGATACTGTCTTGATTAAAGAGGGTCCAGAGGAGATTCACCAGGATACTGTCTGGATTAGAGAGGGTGCAGAGGAGATTCACCAGGATGCTGCCTGGATTAGAGAGGGTGCAGAGGAGATTTACCAGGATGCTGCCTGGATCAGAGAGGGTGCATGGGGAGATTCACCAGGACGCTGCCTGGATTAGAGAGGGTGCAGAGGGAGATTCACCAGGATGCTGCCTGGATTAGAGAGGGTGCAGAGGAGATTCACCAGGATGCTGCCTGGATTAGAGAGGGTGCAGAGGAGATTCACCAGGATGCTGCCTGGATTAGAGAGGGTGCAGAGGAGATTCAACAGGATGCTGCCTGGGTTGAAGAGGGTGCAGAGGAGATTCACCAGAATACTGCCTGGATTAGAGAAGGTGCAGAGGAGATTCGCCATGATGCTGCCTGGATTAGAGAGGGTGCAGAGGAGATTTGCCAGGATGCTGCCCGGATTGAAGAGCGTGCCTTCTGAATACAGGTCGAGCGAGCTGGGGCTTTTGTCTTTCAGGCCAAGGAGGATGAGAAATGACTTAATAGAGGTGTACAAGATGATAAGAGGTACAGTTAAACCGACTGAATATTGAAAGGCCTCTAAAATGATTCCGGGATCGAAACACTTATCATATGAGGAGCGTATTTAATGAAAATCAGCATGAAATTTCCCTACCACACATCATTTTTTATAAATAACATAGAACCATAGAACATTACAGCACAGAAACAGGCCTTTTGGCCCTTCTTGGCTGTGCCGAACCAGTTTTCTGCCTAGTCCCACTGACCTGCACCTGGACCATATCCCTCCATACACCTCTCATCCCTGTACCTGTCCAAGTTTTTCTTATATGATAAAAGTGAGCCCGCATTTACCACTCCATCTGGCAGCTCATTCCACACTCCCACCACTCTCTGTGTGAAGAAGCCTCCCCCCCAATATTCCTTTTAAACTTTTCCCCCTTCACCCTGAACCCATGTGTCTGTCATCAGCTATTTCAATTCATAATTCATCCGAATAACTGATGTCAATATTAAGGAAGGCATTTTTTTTGGTCCACAAATCAAACAGGTCACCAGTGACAGGCAATACGAAGAACTTCTAGTGGGACTGGAGAAAATTGCATGGAAGGCACTCGAGGATGCTGTTGAAAGTTTTCTTGGCAACTACAGAGCACCAAACTACGTGCAGCTGATTGACAACATGCTTCAAGCATACAAAACCATGAAGTACAACATGTCACGAAAGATTCATTTCCTGCATTGCCATTTTGACTTCTTCCCTGTAAATCTTGTCGTTGTCAGTGACGAGCACGGTGAAAGATTTCACCAGGACTTTGTGGTCATGGAGAAACGGTATCAGGGCATCTGGAATCCATCAAAGCTGGCTGATTATTGTTGGACACTTAAGTGAGAAGCCTCAGACACTGAATACACATGAAAATCATCAACAAAACATTTTTAGCTTGATTCAACGATTTCAAAGTAATTAAGTGCATTGCATGCAATAAAAATTAATTCCTTGTTTCTCCAAATTCCTACGTGATACAAGTAGTCTGAAATTATATTTGTGTTCGGCTTCGAGCGGTCTATCATAAACAAAAAAAAAATTCTGAGGAAGTAACACTTCTGAAAAAATTTGCTGTCCAGTGTTATTAGCCTTTCTTTCAGATGTGGCCAGCCCGAAGGAGACACATGGAATTATTAAGATTGTTATTATATATTATTTTTCAGCAAACTAAGAATTGTTTTTTTTTGCAGAACATAAAGGCTCCGGAGAAATGAAGAGAATATTGGCCAAGGAAATGAAAACTCTAAACGTCAAGAAACAATTCACTCACTCAATGATTTCATGTTTGCCTGACCCATCTAAAGGGACGGCTGTTGGAAAGAATTTCATCTGGGCACACTCTTTACATCTGGGTGAGTAATGTCACGCCTTACATTGACCTCGTTCTAAATGGCTTCTTGCAAAACATTTCAGGGAAACATTGTATAATATGAATCTACAGTGGTTCGCCTGGTAATGATAATGTTCCACAGAGTAATGGAAATTCGTACAAGGTATTGAACAAAGCAGATAGCCCTGGGCACCGGTCTGATTTGATTTTGTCTTTTTCCTCCGGTCACTCGTCTACACGACTCACGGTCGCGGGTGTAATTCTAAATCCGAGAGCGGCCGTGAGTCGGAAGCAAATTATTTATCCTGAGTCTTCAGTAGGCCTGTCTTCCAACGACACTTTGACCCAAGCTAAAAACCTTTATATGTCAAGTTGCTGAACTGGTTCAAAGCATCGAAAATGAAGGCGGTGCCCGGAAAATACACCCAGCTGGCCATTTTATTAGGTACCACGCATACCTGATAAGATGGCCACTGAGTGTATGTTCGCGGTTTTCTGCCGCTGTAGACCAGCCACCTTAAGGTTCGACGTGTTGTGCATTTCGAGATGCTCTTCAGCACACCACTGTTGTGACGTGTGGTTATTTGTGTTACTGTCACTTCCTGTCAGCTTTGAACTAGTCTGGTCGTTCTCCTCTGGCCTCTCTCACTCACGAGGCATTTTCACCCACAGAACTGCCGCTCACTGGATGTTTTTTGCCTTTTGCACCGTCCTCTGTAATCTCTGGAGCAAGGGTTTCCAACCCGGGGTCTACCGACCCCTTGGTTAATGGTAAAGGTCCATGGCATAAAAAGACAGTGGAAACCCCTGCTCTAGAGACCGTTGTGTGTGTGAAAATTGCAGGAGGTCAGCAGTGTCTAAAACACTCAAACCACCCCGGTCTTTCTGCCAACAATCATTCCATGGTCAAAGTCACTTCGATCACATTTCTTCCCCCCATTACAATGTTTGGTCTGAGCAACAGCTGAATCTCTTGACCGTGCCTGCATGCTTTTACGCATTGAGTTCCCGCTGCATGATCTGGTATTTGCATTAACCAGCAGGTGCACTGAATGAAGTGGCTGCTGAGTTCATCTGTGTAAGTATATATATAATATCCATAGCGTGAGTCAGCATGGGAGTGTAGTGGTTAGCACAACGCTTCACCGTACCAGCGACCCTGGTTCAAATCCCACCGCTGCCTGTAAGGAGTTTGTAAGTTCTCCCCCGTGACTGCGTGGGTTTCCTCCGGGTGCTCTGGTTTCTGCCCACAGTCCGGAGACGTACCGGTCAGTAGGTTAATTGGTCATTGTAAGTTGTCCCGTGGCTAGGCTAGGACTAAATCGGGGGGTTTGCCGGATGGCGCAGCTCGAAGGGTCTATTCCCCACTGTATCTCAATAAATACACGTTTTTTAAAAACATAATGAACCGGCCACACAAGGTAAGTTTGCCTTCGGATTGGGTGACCAAGGTAGCACACCACATTACAGGCACAGGCCCTTCAGCCCATCTAGTCTGTGCCGGACTGTATGAGCCTGAAGGACCGGGAGACACAAGGAAGACGATGCGAAACAAGAGATGCTGGAGGAACTCGGCAGGTCAGGCAGCATCTGTTGAGAGAGCATCGGACTGACAGTGGTTCGGGCCCAGCAGTGATCGAGGGGGATTGTTCGTGGGCGCTGCTGGGGAGGGTTTAATGTAGCATGGCGGTGGGCCGGGGTGAATCCAGGCAGTAAGACAGGGGGGAAGCAATGCAGACACCAAAACAAAATTTAGAAAAGAGAAACAAAGTTTGAGCGGAGTGCATGAAAGTCAGGTGCAAAGGGCAACAAAGGCTATCGGATTCCAAAAGGACACGATACGAGACTGAACTTTATTTAACACGTGTACATCGGAACAGACTGGGAGACGAGCTACTTGCATTAACAAACAAACACCATGAGATATAGTCCTGCCGGAGGACCTTGGCCCGAAACATAGTCGCTGCCGGGCCTGCTGAGTTCCTCCAGCATTCTGTGTGTGTTACCATCAGACAGAGGAGCAGATTTGGGCCATTTGGCCCATCGAGTCTGCTCTGTCATTTCACCATGGCTGATTCATTTTCCCTCTCAGCCCCCAATCTCCTGCCTTCTCCTCGTTAACCCTTCATGCCCTGACCAATCAAGAATCTACCAACCTCTGCCTGAAGTGCACCCAATGACTTGGCCACAACAGCCTGTGAAATCCGCAGATTCACCGCTCTCCATTTTAAATGGACGTCCTTCTATTCTGAGGCTGTGTCCTCTGGTCTTAGAATCTGCACCCCCTCCCCCCACCATAAGAAACATCCCCTCCATATCCACTCTGCTGAGACCGCCCAACATTCGATCGGTCTCAATGAGAGCCTCCCCTCCCCATTCTTCTGAATTCCTGTGAGGACAGACCTCAAACGATAAGCTTTTCAATTCCAGGAATCATTATCAACTGAGTGTGTGCTGCCATTGAGTTTAAGGCACCTTATCTGAGTGCCTGTAGAATTCGACACAAGATCGGTGAGCTTCACAGCTCAAAAGGTTCATGAACGGCCTTGTCTTTTTCCACTGCTCCCTGTAAGCTCTAGAGACTGCTGCGCGTGAATACCCCTGGGGATCAGCTGTTTCTGAGATACTTGAACCACCCCATCTGGCACCAACAATCATACCAAGGTCAAAGTCACTTCTCCTCCCCATTCTGATGCTTGGTCCGAACTACAACTGAACCTCTTGGCCATGTCTGCGTGCTTTTATGCACGGAGTTGCTGCCATCTAACCAGATGCTGATAAGATATTTGCATGAAGGTACAGGTGTACTGTACGTAATGAAGTGGCCACTGTGTGTTTATTGGACCAGGCACGAGGTTAGTGAATGTGGAGCAGGTTTGGGGAACTGAATGACCTTACTCTTGTTCCAAGCCCTTGTGCTGAAAAGCCATGGAGAGACATCTTCATTGGCTCAAGTTCATAAAAGTAAATTTTATTACCAGTGTACATACATTTCTCCTTATACAACCTGGAGATTCATTTTCCTGCAGGGATATTCAGCAAATCTATAGAACAGTAGCTATAACAGGATCAATGAAAGATCAATTAGAGTGCAGAAGACAACAAACTGTGCAAATACAGATAGGAAAACATAGCAATAAGTAACGAGAACATGAGATAAAGAGTCCTTAAAATGACATTATTGGTTGTGGGAACATCTCAATGGATGGGCAAGTGAGTGTAGTTAACCCCTTTTGTTCAAGAGCCTGATGGTTGATAGTAACTGTTCCTGAACCTGGTGGTGTGGGTCCTGAGGCTCCTGTACCTTCTTCCTGATGGCAGCAGTGAGAAGAGAGCATGTCCTGGGTGGTGGGGGTCCCTGATGATGGATGCTGCTTCCCTGCGACAGCATTTCATGTAGATGTACTCAATGGTTGGGAGAACTTTACCTGTGTCAGACTGGGTCAAACGCACTACCTCTTGTAGGAATTTCCGTTCAAGGACATTGGTGTTTCCATGCCAGGCTGTGATTAAACCAGTCAGTACACTCTCTCTCCCTCTCTCCCTCCCCTGACAGAGCCTTGGGTCCTGGGGAAGGTTTAATCGATGCGGTTTGTGGATCGGACTCGGTAGTTCAGTTTATGATTTGTTGTTAGTTTCCGGTTACTCCTTATTTAATTGCTGTTTTGTGTGATTTCGATCGGGGCGGACTGGCTCTGCGGCCCTGTAGCCAACGAACGACACGACGCTGCACTGAACTGAACTGAACTGGACTGGATTGTTTCAAGGACTCTGCGGTTTGGTGTTTCTCGCTGGCTTTCCTTTTGCCGTTGGCGCGATTTGTCCTTTTCTATAACAGGTCGGGTGTTTTTATTTGAAAGGGTTCCAGGGTTTCTTTGTTTCATGGCTGTCTGTGGAAAGACCAACGTCAGGGTTGTCCACTGCACACATACCTTGACAATAAATGCACTTTGAATCTCCGGCAGGCTGCAGCACTGTCTGGTATGGAGGGGCTACTGCACAGGACCGAAAGAAGCTGCAGAGGGTTGTCAATCTAGTCAGCTCCATCTTGGGCACTAGCCTACAAAGTACCCAGGACATCTTCAGGGAGCGGTGTCTCAGAAAGGCAGCGTCCATTATTAAGGACCTCCAGCACCCAGGGCATGCCCTTTTCTCACTGTTACCATCAGGTACGAGATACAGGAGCGTGAAGACACACACTCAGCGATTCAGGAACAGCTTCTTCCCCTCTGCCATCAGGGAGGAGGTACAGGAGCCTGAAGACACACACTCAACAATTCAGGAACAGCTTCTTCCCCTCTGCCATCAGGGAGGAGGTACAGGAGCCTGAAGACACACACTCAACGATTCAGGAACAGCTTCTTCCCCTCTGCCATCAGGGAGGAGATACAGGAGCCTGAAGACACACACTCAACGATTCAGGAACAGCTTCTTCCCCTCTGCCATCAGGGAGGAGGTACAGGAGCCTGAAGACACACACTCAACGATTCAGGAACAACTTCTTCCCCTCTGCCATCAGGGAGGAGGTACAGGAGCCTGAAGACACACACTCAACGATTCAGGAACAACTTCTTCCCTTCTGTCATCAGATTCCTAAATGGACATTGATCCCGTGAACACAACCTCACCTTTTTAACACATATTATTTCTGTTTCTTTCACGGTTTTTAATCTGTCCAATGTACGTATACTGTAATGTATTTATTTACTTTTTTTGTTCTATATTATGTATTGCATCGAACTGCTGCTGCTAATTTAACAAATTTCATGACACATGCAGGTGATAATGAACCTGATTCTCATTCCTTAAAACAGTGGAAGACTTGACATTCTGCTGTAGTTTAAGTGAGCTTTCTCACTTCAATGTCTTCCCTGGTACATTCTTACAATTATCCCACTATTTCCACCCCCACCCCACACACACACACACATTCAGACACCAATGTTTAGTTTAATTTCATTATTTATTCGTACCTAACCGTGTGCGTCACTGTGTTGGGCATTCTGCGCCTTCAGGCAGGCCTGTCACATCCGCTGGGTCCTAAACGGAGCCGATGCGCTCGGGTTGGCTCTGTGGTGCCTTTCCTGCCATGGACGGCAGTCAAACATTTTAATTCTGAATCCCCCATATTCCCACGAAGAGACTCCTCGGGGTGGAGGACACATTCTTGTCCGTCTGGGTAGTCTCCAACCTGATGGCACGAATATCGATTTCTCCTTCCAGTAAAAAACTTTCCCTCCGCCCCCCCCCCCCCCGTCTTCTTCTATTTCCCACTCTGGCCTCTCAACGTCTTCTCACCCTCCCCCTGGGTCCCCTGCTCCTTCCCTTTCTCCCACGGTCAACTCTCCTCTCCTGTCAGATTCCTTTCTCTCCATCCCTTGACCTTTCCCACCCGCCTGGCTTCACCCATCACCTTCCAGCTAGCCCTCTCCCCCCGCCCCACCTTTTTATTCTGGCATCCTTCCCCCTGCCCCTCCAGTCCTGCAGGAGGGTCTCGGTCTGAAACACAACAGTTTGCTCTCTCCTGTAGATGCTGGTGACCTGCTGAGTTTTTCTAGCATTTTGTGTGTGTGTGTGTGTGTGTGTGTGTGTGTGTGTGTGAGTGTGTGTATCTGTGAGTGTGTGTGTGTGTGTGTGTGAGTGTGAGTGTGAGTGTGTGTATCTGTGAGTGTGTGTGTGTGTGAGTGTGTGTGTGTGTGAGTGTGAGTGTGAGTGTGTGTATCTGTGAGTGTGTGTGTGTGAGTGTGTGTGTGTGTGTGTGTGTGTGTGTGTGTGTGTGTGCGGGTGAGTGTGTTTGTGTGTGTGTCTGTGTGAGTGAGTGAGAGTGTCTGTCTGTGTGAGTGTGTCTGTGAGTGAGTGTGTGTGTCTGTCTGTGTGAGTGTGTGTGAGTGTGTCTGTGAGTGAGTGTGTGTGAGTGTGTGTGTGTGTGTGTGTGTGTGTGTGCGGGTGAGTGTGTTTGTGTGTGTGTCTGTGTGAGTGAGTGAGTGTGTCTGTCTGTGTGAGTGTGTCTGTGAGTGAGTGTGTGTGTCTGTCTGTGTGAGTGTGTGTGAGTGTGTCTATGAGTGAGTGTGTGTGTGTGTGTATGTCTGTGAGTGAGCGTGAGAGTATGTGTGTGAATGTCTGTGAGTGTGTGTGTGTGTGTATGTGCGTGTGCGGGTGAGTGTGTTTGTGGTGTGTCTGTGTGAGTGAGTGAGTGTGTGTGTGTGTGTGAGTGTGTGTGTGTGTGTTTGTGTGTGTGTCCGTGTGAGTGAGCGAGTGAGTGTGTGCGTGTGAGTGTGTGTGTGTGAGTGTTTGCACTTGGGTTTATACACGGCCGAATATTCCATTTCTTTAGTAATGGGGATGTCTAAGTGTGTATAAGTTGTGTGTATACTGTTTTTAAAGTGCATACTTCAGTCTATTTTGCAATATGATTGTAAATACATCAGATTCTGATTCATGTGTGCACACTGATTCAACTAAAAACTCGCTTGCGAACGAAGTCTCCAAGAACGATTGGGAAAACTAAGGAAAAAGAAAACCACTAGCAGCATAAACAAGAGAGATCCTGAGGGTACGTTGGTGGTCTCTGCTGCTGTAGCCCCATCTGCCTCAGGGTCCGACGTGTTGAGCGCTCGGAGGTGCTCTGCCGCACGCCGCCGTTGTAATGTCCGGTTGTCTGAGCTTCTGTCGCCTTCCTGCCTGCTTGAACCAGCCTTCCCCAACCCCTCTCGTTAACGTGGCGTCTTCGCCCACAGAACAGCCGCTCACTGGGTGGGTCTTTCTCTCTCTGTTTTTCACACCGTTCTCTGTTGTGCATGGAAATCTCAGGAGATCAGCAGATCCTCAGATCATCCTGTTTGATACCAGCAATCACTCCACGGTCAGAGTCGCTTGGTTCACCTTCCCCCCCACCCCCACACCATTCTGATGTTTGGGTCTGAACAACATCTGAATCTCTTGACCGTGACTACGTGCTTTTGTGCATTGAGTTGCTGCCACACGATTGGCTGATAAGTATTAATGAGCAGGTGTGCAGGTGTTGGATGTCGGGGTGGAGGTACGTCTCTACCAAAGGAGGTGTGAGGGGCTCCTTCCCTCCGCTAGCCTGCAGGTCACCCTCGGGCAAGGTGTAGCAGCTGCTTAGCCCCCCAATCAGGGTCAGGTGAAGCCATGGGATCAGGTGGTGGACGGTCGTACGAGCAGCCGGTGCAGATCACAAGTCCTGGTTATGTAACCACTGACACCAGGCAGACAATCTCCGAAGAGTGTTGATACTGGCCGGGGGTCACCCGTCTTGTAAAGACATTGCCCGGGAGAAGACGATGGCAAACAACCTCTGTAGAAAAATTTGCCAAGAACAATCATGGCCATTACTAGGGTTGCCAACTTTCTCACTGCCAAATAAGGGACAAAAGTAGCAGTCAAATATGGGACACTTGTGGTTACCCCGAGAAAGACTACCGTGACCATGAAGCCTTGCACGGGCACCGATGTGCGCCTGCGTGTACGTACCGAATTTTTTTCTACAAATCGGTTTTGTCTTAAACTTCTCGATTCTGTTAAGTGAAACTACACTGTACATACATTATTTCTACTTTATATAGGCTGTGTATTTATCATATCATTCCTGCTTTTAGTATATGTTAGTGTTATTTTAGGCTTTATGTGTTATTTGGTGTGATTTGGTAGGTTATTTTTTGGGTCTGGGAACCTCCAAATATTTTTCCCATATAAATTAATGGTAATTGCTTTTGCGCTTTACGCCATTTCGGCTTACGAATGGTTTCATAGGAACACTCTCCCTTAGCGGGGGAAATACGGGACAAGGGATGCGGTCCCATTTGGGACAAACCAATTTAGCCCAGTATACGGGATATCCTGGCTAATACGGGACAGTTGGCAACCCTACCGAGGAAAGACCATGATCGCCCACAACATACAGCATGACACATGATGATGATGTCATACGACATGGCACATGACGATGTCATACGACACGGCACAGAATGAATGAATGAATGAGTGGGTGTACCTAATAAAGTGGCCAGTGAGCGTTTGTCAGTGAAATCAAACAGGATTCTGACTCTGATTCATTCTATCTGTTCATTCGCTCCTCCGTAATGAGTCGTTGTTGCCCGGTTTGAAACCGACAAATGCTGCCTCTTCTCCCCCCAGAAACTGATGTGTAAATTGTTTAAATTCACAGCAAGATTTCTGTTAATCCTAATGTTTGTTATGAGGCATCGAATAAGAAAATCACTTGATGTGTGGCATATGCAGATTGGCTTGTCCTACATTTCAAAGTTCAAAACTTGAAGGTTCAAAGTATGTAGACATTATGCAATCTTGAGATCTGTCACCTTACAGGCAGACACCGAGGAAAGAAACCCCAGAAGAACCCATTTTTTTTTTAAAAAGAGCGTCAAACTGTAAAGTTAGCAAATAGAGTCGGAACTGAAGTTCCATGAAAGATGGGAAGCCGGGCGTCCCAGCAGTCAGGGCCTCGGTTCAGCACAGAGCCAAGTAAATATCACGGGACCGCAGACTGAAGCCGGGCCACCCCTGCAGGTGGAGCAGGCAACAGGCTCGGTTCAGCACAGAGCCGAGTAAACGTCGCCGGACCGCGGATGCGAAGCCGGGTCACCCCTGCAGGCCACAGGCTCGGTTCAGCACAAAGCCAAGTAAACGTCACGGGACCGCAGACTGAAGCCGGGTCACCCCTGCAGGCCACAGGCTCGGTTCAGCACAGAGCCAAGTAAACGTCACGGGACCGCAGACTGAAGCCGGGTCACCCCTGCAGGCCACAGGCTCGGTTCAGCACAGAGCCAAGTAAACGTCACGGGACCGCGGATGCGAAGCCGGGTCACCCCTGCAGGCCACAGGCTCGGTTGAGCAAAGAGCCGAGTAAATTTGGTGGATTTCAGACACAACAGGCTCGTCCCTCGCCTCCAGTCCCAACACCCTGACCTTTTGAATCCAGCCCAGTGCTTAAATTGTTCCTCGCTCTGGGACCGTTTCGGGGCCTGGACCCCGCCCGCCGCCATGCCGCAGCCCGTACCCGGCCTTTCCAAGTAGGCCCGACGCTCAAATCGGTCAGATATCGGGACTTTCACCGCCCCCTCCTCCTCTCACCTCTGCGTGCCTCTCCATCGCTAGGGCTGATCGCTATTTACAAAGCATTATTAACCATAACCATATAACCATATAACAATTACAGCACAGAAACAGGCCATCTCAGCCCTTCTAGTCTGTGCCGAACTCTTACTCTCACCTAGTCCCACCGACCTGCACTCAGCCCATAACCCTCCATTCCTTTCCTGTCCATATATCTGTCCAATTTAACTTTAAACGACAACATCAAACCTGACAAACAGTTATCCACCACTACTCTCTGGCGTCTTCCATCCAGCTACTGCTGAATCCATTTTACTACCTCAATATTAATACCCAACGATCGAGCCTTCCTAATCAACCTTCCGTGTGGAACCTTGTCAAAGGCCTTACTGAAGTCCATATAGACAACATCCACCAATTTACCTTATTAATAAGTCTTTGCCTTGAATTTTGCCGCCGATAACGAGTGGCTGGGCAGCTCGAGCGCAGGGAAAACTGACGAGGATGTCGCCGGCCCTTGAGGACCCGAGCTGCAGGGAAAGGCTGAATATTTTCTACGCAGATAAAGAACCTCAGCATTGTACGTGGTGACGTGGTGATGGAAAGGAAGGGGGAGGGGGCCAGATTGAAAAGGTGGAGTTGGGGGGGGGGGAGAGGGACACTCAGCGTTGTACGTGGTGACGTGGTGATGGAAAGGAAGGGGGAGGGGGCCAGATTGAAAAGGTGGAGTGGGGGGGGGAGAGGGACACTCAGCGTTGTACGTGGTGACGTGGTGATGGAAAGGAAGGGGGAGGGGGGCCAGATTGAAAAGGTGGAGTTGGGGGGGGGGGGGAGAGGGACACTCAGCGTTGTACGTGGTGACGTGGTGATGGAAAGGAAGGGGGAGGGGAGCCAGATTGAAAAGGTGGAGTGGTGGGGGGAAGGAGGCTGGCAAGCAGGCTTTTTCCCCACTGAGGTTGGGCGAGACTAGAACCAGAGGGCCTGGGTTAAGGGTGAAAGGTGAGATCTTGGAGGGGATCCTGAGGGGGCAGGGCAACAACTTCACTCAGAGGGTGGTGACAGTGTGGAGCGAGCTGCCGGTGGAAGCGGTGGATGGGGGCTCGATTTTAACGTGTCAGAGAAATTTGGATAGATATGTGGCTGGGAGGGGTATGGGGGTGTTTATGGGTCCAGGAGTGGGCCAGGGGTTCCGACCTGGGGTTCACAGACCTCTCGGTTAACGGTAGGGGCCCACGGCATTAAACAAAAGTTTGGGAAACCAAACAACTAGGTAGATTGATAGTCTGGCATGGACAAGATGGGCCAAATGGCCTGCTTCTGTGCTGTAGTGCTCTTTGGCTCTTTTAAGACACTCGGAGACGTTCCACAGGACGGTCAGCAGACAGGAAAGAATCGGGGTGGGGGGAGAGAGATTACAGCAGGTGACTGGGTGCTCGAACAAAGAGGTGGGTTTAAAATGACCATTCACAAGGAGGAGAGGGGCAGGTGCAGAGAGGCTGGTCAGAGAACGGCCACACGGGCGAGAGAAAAGCGAGGCACTTCGAGTAAAGAGGAGAAGGTTAGATGGATCTTGGAGTGGGTCAAAGGGTCAGCACAACCCCGTGGGGCGAAGGGCCTGCGCCGTACAGACGGCCGGGGTCCGGTCGGAGCCCGTGACCCACAGCCGCACTCAAACCACGGTTCCTCACGGCGGTGGGTTCCTGGTCTCGGAGCTCACCGGAGAGAGAGGGAGAGCCTGTGGCAGGTCGAACTGTTGCTCTCCAGACCGTGGTCTCCATGTGGGCTCCCTGTTGCTTGATGGTGGGGGTCGGTGGCTGATGCTTCCTGTTGGAACAAGTGGGGGGAGGGGAGGGGGTGTCTGATGCTTTTACTTCTGCCTGTGCGTGGGGGGGGGCTTTGCGGGTTCTAACGTTATTCTGCCTTTCGCTCTTAGGGGTTTTTCTTCTGTTTCGAGGATGTCTGTGGAGAGCAAGGATTTCAGGTTGTATACTGGACACATTCTCTGCTGCTAACCTGAACCGTCAAAACACTGGCTTCATTCAGAAACAGAGACACACTCAGACACACACACTCACACACACACACACACACACACACACTCACACTCACACACACGCACAAAACACACACACACTCACACACACACACACACACACTCACACACACTCACACACACACACTCACACACACATTCTCTCACACACACACACACACACACACACACACTCACACACACTCACACACACACACTCACACACACACACACACACACGCACACACGCAAAGCACAAATTCTTACAGTGCTGAATCACAAACACTCCAGAACTAGAAACACTCACACACACACAACATACACACACACACACACACACACTCACACTCACACACACGCACAAAACACACACACACTCACACACACACACACACACACTCACACACACTCACACACACACACTCACACACACATTCTCTCACACACACACACACACACACACACTCACACACACTCACACACACACACACACACACACACACACACACACACACACGCAGAGCACAAATTCTTACAGTGCTGAATCACAAACACTCCAGAACTAGAAACACTCACACACATACAACACACACACACAACATACACACACACACACTCACACACACATACACACACACACACACACACACACACACACACACACACACTCACACACACACATTCTCCCTCTCACACACTAACACACACAACACACAATTCAGAACCAGACAGATTAAAGATTACGTTTATTTAAGACACGGGAAAACAATTAGGCCATTTGGCCCATCGAGCCTGCTCTGCCTTCCTGCCCCTCTCAGCACCTTTCTCCTGCCCTCTCCCTGTAACCGTTCACATCCTGACCAGTCAAGTACCTATCAACCTCGGTCTCAAATGCACCCAGTCACCTGGCCTACACAGCCCACCTGTGGCAAAGAATTCCACAGATTCACACCCTCTGGCTAAAGAAATTCCTCCTCATCTCTGTTCTAAAGAGACATCCCAGTATTCTGTGGCTGTGCCCTCTGGTCCTAGACTCCCCCACCATAGGAAACATCATCTCCACATCCACTCTATCTGTGTCCTATGGTCCTAGACTCCCCCACTATAGGAAACATCCTCTCCACATCCACTCTATCTGTGTCTTCTGGTCCTAGACCCCTCCACTATAGGAAACATCCTCTGCACATCCACTCTATCTGTGTCCTCTGGTCCTAGACTCCCCCACTATCGGAAACATCCTCTCCACATCCACTCTATCTGTGTCCTCTGGTCCTAGACTCCCCCACTACAGGAAACATCCTCTCCACATCCACTCTATCTGTGCCCTGTGGTCCTAGACTCCCCCACTATAGGAAACATCCTCTCCACATCCACTCTATCTGTGTCCTCTGGTCCTAGACTCCCCCACTATCAGAAACATCCTCTCCAAATCCACTCTATCTTTGTCCACTGGTCCTAGACTCCCCCACTATAGGAAACATCCTCTCCACATCCACTCTATCTGTGTCCTCCGGTCCTAGACTCCTCCACTATAGGAAACATCCTCTCCACATCCACTCTATCTGTGTCCTCTGGTCCTAGACTCCCCCACTATAGGAAACATCCTCTCCACATCCACTCTATCTGTGTCCTCCGGTCCTAGACTCCTCCACTATCGGAAATATCCTCTCCACATCCACTCCATCGAGGCCTCTCACTATCCAGTAGGTTTCAGTGAGGTCCCGTCTCAAAGGGAGAAATCGGGGTACCCGGAGTAAACCCATGCAGTCGTGGGGAGTGGACACAAACTCCTTGCAGGGCAGTGGGAATCGAGCCGGGGCACAGGGGCTGCAACGATGTCCAAGACTCAAGACCCAAGATCATTTAATAACTTCATCACATCATCATCCCCGAGGCCCGACAGGGGCACCCTGTCAGAAACCTCGAAGCAGGTGGTCATGGTAGAACTGACTGTGGCTTGGGAGGCCCAGACTGAGGAGGCGTTCGAACGTCGAGGAAGCCATTTTACAAGGATCAGGTCGAGCAGGGCCAGAGACTGGGGTGGAGGGCACAATGCGAGGCTATAGCGGTGGGGTGTCAAGGTTCTGCACAGCGACCTACTCTCCCCTTGGTATCACGGGGGGTGGGTCGGTGGTGAAGTGGGGGCTACAAAGAAAAGAGCTGTCAGGACTGTCACAGAGCCTCCAGGTGGCTACGGATCAGGAGGTGTGACCAGTGCTGCTGGGACCCAAGCCGGGGCCTGATCAACCCTGGCTGGGTCGCCTGGGTGGGGGTGAAAGACCCGAAACCCCCGACGTCCCCCAGGTTACAGCACAGACGACGTATCCCAGCATCACGCAAGGGTAAAGGAGTAAAAGGTAATGGTCACTCCAGGTCCGATGCAGAACAATAACCAAAAGACAGTAAGATAAAGAACGCAATATTTTTTTAAAAAACACAATAAATACGTAAGATTGTATGTACGCTTACATTGAGGTTCTCTTGATTTGGAAGAGTTTTACACACAGAATCATAGAACACAAAATTCTGCAGCACATTACAGGCCCTTCGGCCCACAATGTTGTGCTGACCACGTAACCTACTCTAGAAGCAGCCTTGAATTTCCCTAAGGCATAGTCCTCTATTTCACTAAACTCCATGTACCTGTCTAAGAGTCTCTGAAAGGACCCTGTGGTGATATGACGTGTAAGAACGTGACTGGAGAGAGTTCTGAGCAGGCGCAGGGATTATAGAGAGATCGAGAAAACACAGCATTGTAAGACACGTGTGGTTGTTGTTAAACAAAAGTTCTGTTCTTCCGGAAGATGTTTCTTTATTAGTAACCCACAGTACGTCTAAAGAACACAACATGGCATCAGAAGTCGGTCTGGAAGAATAATACATTTCCTAACACGGGAGAATCGAAGATAATTTTCTGTAAAAAAGAGTTCAAACTGTTTTGGTGTTTGCTAACAGTTTTACAAAAGGACGGGCTGCAGCCTCCACTGACACTTCAATTGTCTGGGAACGTAGCTGAGAAATGGAGAAAATTTAGGCAATGTTTTGAATTGTATTTATCGTCGATCGAAGCAGATAAAAAAACTGGTAAAAACGAAAGCTGCACTTCTACTGCACGTAATAGGCGACGATGCAGTTGAGGTATATAATCATTTTATTTTTGACAATTGAGATAATTTAAATTTAAAATCGATAACGGACAAATTTGAAGCATTTTGTATACCGAAGCGTAATGTGACATACGAGCAGCATAGATTTTTTACATGTACGCAGAGAGCTGGTGAAACTATTGATCAATATGTTACTGAGTTGAGACACTGCAGTAAAACATGCGAGTTTGGAAATTGACAGACTCTCTTATTAAAGACAGAATTGTTTGTGGCATTCTGGATAATGGTCTGCGAGAAAGACTGTTAAGCGAACAAGATTTAGACTTGGAAAAAGCTTTGATGCTCTGCAAAGCTTTGGAAACCGTGACGTCACAGGCAAAAGAACTTTTTATTGAGAGCTGCAATGTAGATGCTGTGAGGAAGTGAAAACATAGAAAAAATAATAAAATGACAACAAAACCGACAGAGAGCAAGACGTCATCTGAGAGAAAAAAGCTATGTGATCGCTGTGGACTGCAGCATTGGCCAAAACAGTGTCCAGCGTATGGGAAAATGTGCAACAACTGTGGTAAGAGTAATCATTTTTCACACTGTTGCAGAAGTAGAAAGAAAATAAAACAAGTAAATGCAGTGCTTGAAAATAAACTTGAGGAGTTTTATATAGATGTGCTTTGTGAAAACAAACAAAGTAAGAATGACTGGACTATTCCATTGCAAGTGAACCAAAACAATATTCTGTTTAAACTTGATACTGGAGTACAAGTAAATGTTCTTGCAGAATCTGAGTTTAATACATTAAAGCCAAGACCAAAGTTACATAAGACAAATATAAAAGTGATTGGGTATTCAGGTGCAGACATTCCAGTTAAAGGAACATGTGTGGCAAAAGGATCACGCAAAAATTTTGTGCACACACTTTCATTTGTGGTGGTGCCAAAGAATGTACAGTCAATACTGGGTTTATCTGTCTGGACAGTGACACAGAGTCAGAATACAGTGACTTGATGAAAGAGTACGAGGACTTGTTCAAAGGGCTTGGTTGTCTTCCAGGACATCACACGATTAAAATTGACAACACAGTGCCACCCGTAGTACAGCCATGTAGAAAAGTACCTTTTGCATTACGTGATCAACTGAAAACAGAGCTTGACAGAATGGATCGGCTAGGAGTCATAAAAAATATTGATGAACCAACTGAATGGGTCAATTCACTGTCATTGTTGACAAGAAAAATGGAAAACTGAGGATTTGCTTAGATCCAAGAGACTTGAATCGAGCCATTAAAAGAGAGCATTTCAAATTGCCTACTTGTGAAGAAATTATGTCACAGTTCGCTAATGCAAAGAGTTTTCATAAATTAGATGCATCCTCTGGATTCTGGCAACTTAGACTAGATGACCCAAGTTCAAAGTTGTGTAACTTTAACACTCCTTTTGCCAGATACCGTCTTCTTCAGCTTCCGTCTGGAATTGCATCAGCTCCCGAGGTGTACCATGAAACCATTCACATGCTATATGAGCACATCGAGGGCGTGGATACATCCATGGACAATATTATTGTTTGGGGATCATCTGAACAAGAGCATGACACTAGGCTCAGACAAGTCTTAGAGGCAACACGCAAGGCAAGCCTGAAGTTGAATGACTGAACTTTACTTTGTGGGTGATATCATCAGCAATGAGGGTGTGCGTCCTGATCCAGTGAAGGTTTCTGCTATTGAGAACGTGCCAAGCCCGCAATGTAAAAAGGATGTTCAAAGGTTCATGGGAACGGTCAACTACATGGGAAAATTCATACCCGATCTTTCGGAACAGCTTGCTCCATTGAGACAGCTAACAGAAAAGCAAAACAGATGGAGTTGGAATCATGAACAGGAGAGGGCACGGCAAAATCTCAAGAAAGTGCTCACTAAAGAACCTGTGTTGAAATTCTGTGATGCTGAGAGATCCATCAAAATCTCATGTGATGTGTCTCAAGCAGGCTTACTAACCTGTAAGTGACTGTCCTTTGCGAATTCAGTGAATGATGATCAAATTGCAAAGATATGCATTGAGTGTGTCATACACACCTGGGAAATTCATGTACACGGCTGACACACTTTCCAGAGCTGTGGATCCAACAACAAAAGACAGTCACAGGGACGCTGTTGATGTTCAGACATTTGTTGATATGATCACAGAGACTGTACCTGTTGCTCCCAAAAAGTTGGAACTGCTGCGTCTGGAGACGGAGAAGGACAGAATTCTCAGTCAGGTAATACAAGTGGTGATGGATGGATGGCCAGATAATAGGCATGACTGTACCTCAGAAGTACAAGAATATTGGAACCACAGATCAGAACTTACTGTCGTGGAGGGGATATTGTACAAAGGTAGCAGAACAGTGATTCCTAAAAGTCTCCAGAAACAAATGCTTGAGAGAATTCATGAAGGCCACCTACGTATTGAAAAATGTAAGAGAAGGGCACAGGAAATGATGTTTTGGCCCAGGATGAATCAAGAAGCAGAATTGGTGTCTTCTTGTCAAATATGCCTTAAATACTAACCTAGAAACCCTAAGGAGCCACTGCATCCACATCCTAGTCCTCCGAGACCTTATCAGAAGGTAGGCGTTGATCTTTTTGTAACTAACATTAAGGCCCCTTGGGTAAGAGTGACCATAATATGGTGGAATTCTTCATTAAGATGGAGAGTGACATAGTTAATTCAGAAACAAAGGTTCTGAACTTAAAGAGGGGTAACTTTGAAGGTATGAGACATGAATTAGCTAAGATAGACTGGCAAATGACACTTAAAGGATTGACGGTGGATATGCAATGGCAAGCATTTAAAGGTTGCATGGATGAACTACAACAATTGTTCATCCCAGTTTGGCAAAAGAATAAATCAGGGAAGGTAGTGCACCCGTGGCTGACAAGAGAAATTAGGGATAGTATCAATTCCAAAGAAGTAGCATACAAATTAGCCAGAGAAAGTGGCTCACCTGAGGACTGGGAGAAATTCAGAGTTCAGCAGAGGAGGACAAAGGGCTTAATTAGGAAGGGGAAAAAAGATTATGAGAGAAAACTGGCAGGGAACATAAAAACGGACTGTAAAAGCTTTTATAGATATGTAAAAAGGAAAAGACTGGTAAAGACAAATGTAGGTCCCCTGCAGACAGAAACAGGTGAATTGATTATGGGGAGCAAGGACATGGTAGACCAATTGAATAATTACTTTGGTTCTGTCTTCACTAAGGAGGACATAAATAATCTTCCAGAAATAGTAGGGGACAGAGGGTCCAGTGAGATGGAGGAACTGAGCGAAATACATGTTAGTAGGGAAGTGGTGTTAGGTAAATTGAAGGGATTGAAGGCAGATAAATCCCCAGGGCCAGATGGTCTGCATCCTAGAGTGCTTAAGGAAGTAGCCCAAGAAATAGTGGATGCATTAGTGATAATTTTTCAAAACTCGTTAGATTCTGGACTAGTTCCTGAGAATTGGAGGGTGGCTAATGTAACCCCACTTTTTAAAAAAGGAGGGAGAGAGAAACCGGGGAACTATAGACCGGTTAGCCTAACGTCGGTGGTGGGGAAACTGCTGGAGTGTGATAACAGCACATTTGGAAAGCGGTGAAATGATTGGACAAAGTCAGCATGGATTTGTGAAAGGAAAATCATGTTGACGAATTTCAGAGAATTTTTTGAGGATGTAACTAGTAGAGTGGATAGGGGAGAACCAGTGGATGTGGTATATTTGGATTTTCAAAAGGCTTTTGACAAGGTCCCACACAGGAGATTAGTGTGCAAACTTAAAGCACACGGTATTGGGGGTAAGGTATTGGTGTGGGTGGAGAATTGGTTAGCAGACAGGAAGCAAAGAGTGGGAATAAACGGGACCTTTTCAGAATGGCAGGCGGTGACTAGTGGGGTACCGCAAGGCTCAGTGCTGGGACCCCAGTTGTTTACAATATATATTAATGACTTGGATGAGGGAATTAAATGCAGCATCTCCAAGTTTGCGGATGACACGAAGCTGGGTGGCAGTGTTAGCAGTGAGGAGGATGCTAAGAGGATGCAGGGTGACTTGGATAGGTTGGGTGAGTGGGCAAACTCATGGCAGATGCAATTTAATGTGGATAAATGTGAAGTTATCCACTTTGGTGGCAAAAATAGGAGAACAGATTATTATCTGAATGGTGGCCAATTAGGAAAAGGGGAGGTGCAACGAGACCTGGGTGTCATTATACACCAGTCATTGAAAGTGGGCATGCAGGTACAGCAGGCGGTGAAAAAGGCGAATGGTATGCTGCATTTATAGCGAGAGGATTCGAGTACAGGAGCAGGGAGGTACTACTGCAGTTGTACAAGGCCTTGGTGAGACCCACACCTGGAGTATTGTGTGCAGTTTTGGTCCCCTAATCTGAGGAAAGACATCTTTGCCATAGAGGGAGTACAAAGAAGGTTCACCAGATTGATTCCTGGGATGGCAGGACTTGCATATGAAGAAAGACTGGATGAGCTGGGCTTGTACTCGTTGGAATTTAGAAGATTGAGGGGGGATCTGATTGAAACGTATAAGATCCTAAAGGGATTGGACAGGCTAGATGCAGGAAGATTGTTCCCGATGTTGGGGAAGTCCAGAATGAGGGGCCACAGTTTGAGGATAGAGGGGAAGCCTTTTAGGACCGAGATGAGGAAAAACTTCTTCACACAGAGAGTGGTGAATCTATGGAATTCTCTGCCACAGGAAACTGTTGAGGCCAGTTCATTGGCTATATTTAAGAGGGAGTTAGATGTGGCCCTTGTGGCTACGGGGGTCAGGAGGTATGGAGGGAAGGCTAGGGCGGGGTTCTGAGTTGGATGATCAGCCATGATCATAATAAATGGCGGTGCAGGCTTGAAGGGCCGAATGACCTACTCCTGCACCTATTTTCTATGTTTCTATATTAGTAACAGATTACTACTCATTGTATCCTGAGGTGTGTGTTCTGAGCAGAACAACAGCAGAGAATGTAATTACATGCATGAAATCAGCTTTTTCCAGATACGGTGTACCTGATGAAGTTTTCACAGACAATGGTCCACAGTTCACTGGTGAATGTATGAGACATTTTGCTCATGAATGGGGCTTTGTTCATACAACATCCAGTCCATTTTTCCCTCAGTCCAATGGATTAGTTGAGAAGTCGGTCGGAATTATTAAGAAACTGATGCACAAAGCAAAAGATAGTGGAGGTGATTTTTATAAAGCTCTGTTAGCCTATCGTAGTACTCCACTTGAATGTGGTTTTCACCTGCTCAGCTCTTGATGGGACGACGTTTGAGATCCAATCTGCCAATGGATGAGAGAGAGCCTTCTGAGAACAGAGGGAGGTGAACAAGTGAAAAGATGGAAATATGAACACAAAGCAAAGCAGAAAACATACTTTGACAGATGTTCTCGTCCATTACCTGAACGACACCAAGGAGATGAAGTGAGGATACAAGACAAAATGAACACATGGACACAGAAAGCTACCGTACTTGACGAAGTACGACCCAGATCATACATGGTCCAAACAGAAGAAGGAGCAGTGTTAAGAAGAAATCGCAAAGACCTCAAGAAAGAGCGAACTTCAGAGTTTCAGTTAACTGATGCAGACCAGACAAAACATGGAAATGACAACGAAACACAAGAACTGTGTGAGCCACTTAGAAGGTCTCCTCGTGTTCGTAAACCCCCAGAGAGACTGATAGAGACATGTTAAATTATGCATTTGCTCTGGCCAATGTTGCTAATTGTTTTTCTTTTTAAGGAAAGGAAGATGTGCTGATATGACGTGTAAGAACGTGATTGGAGAGAATTCTGAGCATGCGCAGGAACGATAGAAAGGTCGAGAAAACATGGCATTGTAAGACACGTGCGGTTGTTGTTAAATACAAGTTCTATTCTAACAGAAGATGTTTCTTTATTAGTGACCCACGGTACATATAAAGAATACAACAGACCCTATCGTATCCGCCTCTACCACCATCGTCGTTGCAGTGCATTCCACACACCCACCACCCTCTGTGTGAAAAGCTTACCACTGACATCCGCCTTGTACCTACTTTGTACTTCCAAGCTCCTTAAAACTATCCTCCCTGGTGTTAGCCATCCTGGCTATCCCAGGAGGGAGGCGAAGCACAGGACAAGATCGATTTTAGGTTTTGGAATCTGAATAAGGCGAGTTTAGCGCCACACTGGGCCCGTGTTGCGCGCCGAAGCTGGAGTTAAGTTGTCCTCGACACTTCCGAAGCCACCCTCCGCTTGCAAGCCGACCGGCTTGTCGGATCGAGCCGCTGCTCACTCACCATCCGTGCGCTACAAAGCAACCCGGCTTTTCCTTTTGAAGGTCGAGGAGCCCCGGGTTTGGTGGCGAGGGAGCACAGAAGTCACCAGCACGTTATTAACACATTCCAGGCAGCAAGAGGCTGTCAGCGGAAGACAGGTTTATTGAAGACGCAGAACAGGCCAGTTCCCCGGGACTCTGACTCAGTGGGGCGGTCGATAACTCACCAGGATTTTCCTTCTTTTAAAGCAGCTGATATCCGAGTCAGGTTTAATATCAACCGGCGTATGTCATGAAATTTGCCAACTCGGCGGCAGTGATTCAATGCCATACGGAGTCCTAGTCCGATTCCCAAATGGACATTGAACCCGCGGACACTACCTCACTTTTTTAATGTACAGTATTTCAGTTTTTTAATCTAGTCAATATACGTATACTGTAATTGATTTACTTGTTTTTAAATTTTATTTATTTTCCCTTCTATATTATGTTTTGCATTGAGCTGCTGCTGCTCAGTTTAACAAATTTCCCGCCACATGCCGGTGATAATGAACCTGAGTCTGATTCTGGGAGGGGCCCCCGGGGGAGGCGATGGGCTGGTGAGGGGAAGAGGTAATGGGGGGTGGGGGACGTGTGTGGAATTGAAGAAGAGGGAAGGGGTCTTGAAGAAGAAGCCGGACTTCCCGGTGGCCAACAATTTAAATTCCAATCCCCATTCCCATTCCAACATGCCAGTCCATGGCTCCCTCCCACTGTCGTGATGAGGCCCCTCTCAGGTTGGAGGGGCAACACCTCATACTCCACCTGGGTAGCCTCCAACCCGATGGCGTGAACATCGATTTCTCAAACGTCCGGTCGCTATCCGGTCGTCCCTTCCCTCGCCTTCAATGCCCCAGACTGGCCACTGACCTCTCCTCGTGCCCCACAACTTACAGGGGGCACAAGTCAGGGGGGATTGAGAGGTCGATTTTCTACACAGAGAGTGGTGGGTGCGTAGAACATGTTGTGAAGGGTGGTGGGAGAGGCTGGCGGTTCCCAGCCTGGGCTCCGTGGACCCCTTGGTTAATGGTAGGGGTGCCTGGCAGAGAAGGGTTGGAAAGGCAGGGTGTCAGGGCCAGAGGCGAGAGTCGATCTGGTCCTGCTCAGCGACGTTCACTCCACTGCATTAAGCCTGAGGCTGTGGGCCCGCTCTGGCATCTCCGGGCTTGGTGTCCACGAGGTCCATTGTGTGATCAACTGAGGCTGAGGTTGCGGGCCTGGTCTGGGCTTCGTGTCTGCGCGCTCAGCTGTGGGACAAACTGAGGCTGGGGCTGTGGGCCTGGTCTGGGCTTCGTGTCTGAGCGCTCTGCTGTGGGATGAACTGAGGCTGGGGCCGCGGGCCTGGTCTGGGCTTCGTGTCTGCACGCTCTGCTGTGGGACAAACTGAGACTGGGGCCGCGGGCCTGGTCTGGGCTTCGTGTCTGAGCGCTCTGCTGTGGGATGCACTGAGGCTGGGGCCGCGGGCCTGGTCTGGGCTTCGTGTCTGCACGCTCAGCTGTGGGACAAACTGAGGCTGGGGCTGCGGGCCTGGTCTGGGCTTCGTGTCTGCGTGCTCTGCAGTGGGATGAACTGAGGCTGGGGCCGCGGGCCTGGTCTGGGCTTCGTGTCTGCGCGCTCTGCTGTGGGATGAACTGAGGCTGGGGCTGTGGGCCTGGTCTGGGCTTCGTGTCTGCACGCTCTGCTGTGGGATGCACTGAGGCTGGGGCCGCAGGCCTGGTCTGGGCTTCGTGTCTGCGTGCTCTGCTGTGGGATGCACTGAGGCTGGGGCCGCAGGCCTGGTCTGGGCTTCGTGTCTGCGTGCTCTGCTGTGGGATGAACTGAGGCTGGGGCCGCAGGCCTGGTCTGGGCTTCGTGTCTGCGTGCTCTGCTGTGGGATGAACTGAGGCTGGGGCCGCAGGCCTGGTCTGGGCTTCGTGTCTGCGCGCTCTGCTGTGGGATGAACTGAGGCTGGGGCCGCGGGCCTGGTCTGGGCTTCGTGTCTGCACGCTCTGCTGTGGGATGAACTGAGGCTGGGGCTGTGGGCCTGGTCTGGGCTTCGTGTCTGCGTGCTCTGCTGTGGGATGAACTGAGGCTGGGGCCGCGGGCCTGGTCTGGGCTTCGTGTCTGCGTGCTCTGCTGTGGGATGAACTGAGGCTGGGGCCGCAGGCCTGGTCTGGGCTTCGTGTCTGCACGCTCTGCTGTGGGATGAACTGAGGCTGGGGCCGCAGGCCTGGTCTGGGCTTCGTGTCTGCACGCTCTGCTGTGGGATGAACTTTCTCTCTCTCTGTGCACATTGGGTGTTACTCTGCCTTTTTTTAAATGGATTCTTTTGGGTTTCTTTGTTCTGTGGCTGCCTGTCAGGAGACGAATCTCCAGGTCGTATAATTTACACAATAAATGTACTTTGAACTATGGAAAACAAAAGGTTGGGAACCCCTTCATTTGGGACGTTATTAAGAGACCTTCAGACAGACACAGGGGTGAAGGAAAGATGGAAGTGCTATGTGGGAGGGAAGGTTTAGATTGATCTTAGGGGGTTAGCACAGCATTGTGGGCCGAAGGGCCTGTACGCTGATATATTTTTCCTGGAGATTCCTTCACTCAGAGCGAGGAACGGACCGCCAGTGGAAGTGGTAGATGCGGGTTGGGAGAGGTACGTGGGCGAGGACGGCTTTGGTCCGGATGCAGTTAGATGGGGGGGGCAGGGTGGGAAAGGCAGAAGATCAGGTCAGCACGGACTAGATGGGCCGAAGTGCCTGTCCCTCTCCTGTAGGACTTGATGACTCTGTGAAAATACTCGCTGCCCCTGTCACGGGTGACGGAGATACACGCCAGTAACTTTGTGGTGTGTGTTCTATGAAAGGTTAGGCTCGTGCACCCCCTGAAAAGGGCGGGAGGGGCCCTTTTTGCCTTAACACACACAAATGATTTTGAGGGGGGGGAAGGCAGCGATTAGTCTAACAGCGCCAACGAACCGGGTTCAATTCCCTCCTGGAGGGTGGGGCGATATGCTATATGATGTCCCCCCCCCCCACCAAACCCCGATTTAACCCTATCCTAATCACGGGACAATTTACAAAGACCAATTAACCTGCCCGGTAGCTCTTTGGACTGTGGGAGGAAATGGGGGAGGGAGCTTGGGCATTTGATGTTATTCCCACTGGGATTTCTTTGCTTGGGTGTTGTTGGGGGTTTGATGTTTTAGCTGCCTGGGTGGGCGATCAGTTAGTTTTTATGTGAGGGAGGGGTTGGGGGGTTGGTTTGGGTTTTACAAGTTTTGTCTCCTTTTCTTTCCCGTGCGGGGCGGTGAGCAGGGGGCGGCTTTGAACAACGGCTTCCTGTATTTTTTTTTTCTGTGTGCTGTGGCTATCTGGAGAAGGAGATTCTCACAGTTGTATCCTACGCGCGTCATAAAACTGACCCTGGAGCCTGTAAGGGGTTTGTATCTTCTCCCCGTAACTGCCTGAGCTTTCTCCGGGTACTCCGATCTCTCACCCCCACCTTCCAAAGACCCCGGGTTAATAAGAATTGGAGAGTCGCGGGGCTGCTGGGTTGGAGCCGGAGGCGCAGTGACACCTCCCGGCTCGTCCGCGGACTGCGTTCGCCATTGGCACCAACGACACACTTCACCGTGTTATCTGGTGTAGGTGCCAGTGTTCTTTCCCCAACATCGGGGGTCCAGACTCTGCGGCCGGGTGGCTCCGAAGGATTGGCTGATGCTCTCCTGGGGGTGGTGGTGGGGGGAGTGCAGAGTGGATACCGACACCTCTGCAATCCCAGCACGGTGCCCCCGCCGTCTGGGGAGGGGGGCCACTCGGCGCATTCTGCAGATGTTTGACCGGGCAGGGCACTTTGCCCTTCTGCCCCCCCCAACCCCGCTCTCCCCCGAAACCGACTGCAAAACTATCCATCTTACCCCAGGTTGGAAACCTTTTGTTGAAACTGCAAACCCAAACCCCTCCCCGCCTGTTTAAGCCGAGCATAGCAGCCTGCGAC
>NC_086128.1:61722183-61754683 GCF_963921235.1 Mobula hypostoma | reverse complement strand
GTGGTCACATCACCAGGACTTGTGATCTGCACCGGCTGCTTATGTACAGAAGGAGAGTGAAACAGGAGGTAGTGTTCAAAGGTTCAATGTCCATTCAGAAATCTGATAGCAGATGGGAAGAAGCTGTTCCTGAATCATTGAGTGTGTGTCTTCAGGCTCCTGTACCTCCTCCCTGATGGCAGAGGGGAAGAAGCTGTTCCTGAATCATTGAGTGTGTGTCTTCAGGCTCCTGTACCTCCTCCCTGATGGCAGAGGGGAAGAAACTGTTCCTGAATCGTTGAGTGTGTGTCTTCAGGCTCCCGTACCTCCTCCCTGATGGTAACAGTGAGAAAAGGGCTTGTCCTGGATGGTGGGGTCTGTAGGTCTGTAATGATGGATGCTGCCTTTTCGAGGCATCACCTTTTGAAAACATCCTCAGTTCTGGGGAGCCGAGTGTCCGTGAAAAATACAGTACTGTTCAAAACTTTTAGGCACATATGTATAACTCCTATGCACGTTATGTATCGCACTCTACTGCTGCCACAAAAACAAACAAATTTCATGCGAGTGATGATAAATCTGATTTTGATTTAGAGAGATAGGTACTTTCCAGAAGGAAATTACAGGGTCACAGTAGAATTGCAAGTGTACAGATAAATAAATATTGGAAGAGAAGTAAGAAAGAATAAAAATATGTACTTCTAACAGGAGGGAATCATCACTTCCCCAGTTATAGGTTGACTCATTATGGAGCCTGATGGCCAAGGGTAAGAATGACCTCATATCGCGCTCTTCAGAGCAGTGCAGTTGTCTCAGTCCATTAC
This sequence comes from Mobula hypostoma, assembly GCF_963921235.1. Lineage (NCBI taxonomy): Eukaryota > Metazoa > Chordata > Chondrichthyes > Myliobatiformes > Myliobatidae > Mobula > Mobula hypostoma. Next base: position 61,753,880 of record NC_086128.1, on the reverse strand, counting down.
TAAACGTGCTCCTCTGTTCAGCCAAGGTGGCGTGCAGAGGGTGCGATAGGATGGATGTGGAGAGGATGTTTCCTATAGTGGGGGAGTCTAGGACCAGAGGGCACAGATAGAGTGGATGTGGAGAGGATGTTTCCTATAGTGGGGGGAGTCTAGGACCAGAGGGCACAGATAGAGTGGATGTGGAGAGGATGTTTCCTATAGTGGAGGGGAGTCTAGGACCAGAGGACACAGATAGAGTGGGGGGAAGAAGGCAGGAGAGTGGGTTTGAGAGAGATAAGAAATCAGCCAAGATGGAATGGAGGAGCAGACTCGATGGGCTGAATGGCCTGATTATGCTCCTGTATCTCACTCCTGACGTTGCTAAAGCCCTCATTTCAAGTCAAGTTGAGTTTATTGTCAACTGGACACGTGCGATGAGATACTGGTCCATTGAGAAATTTGCACCAGTGTCTCTGGGGCAGAGATCCAGACAACACACAGGAACCCATGCACAAATTGTATGAGATATTCAAGAAAATCTTGCGCCAAACAAGACTTTATTGCAAAAAACAAAAAAACACTCTATCACAGGAAAGACTGTTGCAGTACAGGGAGCCGTCTGTCGTGTTCTATTGCTGAGCGAGAGTTAGAGTTGTGCAGGAACCGTTGTTGTTTACTTATTTATTTATTTATCTATCCAGTTATCTACTTATTTGTTTGTTTGTTTTATTTTTAGTTTATTTAGTGATACAGCATAGGGGTAAGCCCTCCGAGCCCACGGCCCAACAACCCCCCAATTTAACCCCAGCCTGATCACGGGACAATTTACGATGACCAACCAACCTGCTTGGGTGACGGGGTGGGGATACGTCTCTACCAAAGGAGGTGTGAGGTGGTCCTTCCCTCCGCGAGCCTGCGGGTCACCTATGGGCACCTCCTTAGCCGCCCTCCCCACACGCCCTCCCCTGATCAGGGTCAGGTGAAGCCGTGGGATCAGGTGGTGGATGGTCGCAAGAGTAGCCGGTGCAGATCACAAGTCCTGGTTATGCGACCACTGATGCCAGGCAGACAATCTCTGAAGAGTATTGATAATGACTGGGGGTCACAGCATTACAGACAGCACGGTGACAGGAACCTTCATCCCAATTGGCCCGTACCACTCAATTATACCCATGCGACCAAGTAACCAGCTAACCAGTACGTCTTTGGAATCTGGGAGGAAACCAGACCTGTATCAGTGTCGCACTGACTGCTACATTATCGTGGCAACTATTTGTTAACTATCTATCCATCTATCTATCTGTCTATCCATCTGTCTATTTATCCATCTATTCATCTGTCTATCTACCTATCTGTCTATCTAACTATCTATCTATCTGTCTATCCATCTGTTTATTTATCCATCTATTCATCTGTCTATCCATCTGTCTATTTATCCATCTATCCATCTGTCTATCTACCTATCTGTCTATCTATCTAACTATCTATCTATCTGTCTATCCATCTCTCTATCTATCTGTGCTTCTAACTATTTTTATTTATTTAGACATGGTAACAGGAACTTTCATCCCAACGAGCCTGTACCACCCATGTGACAAGTAACCAGCTAACCGGTCCATCTCTGGAATCTGGGAGGAAACCGCATCACCTGGAGGAAACCCAGGCAGTCACAGAGAGAACGTACAAAGCCCTCACGGGCGGCAGCAGGAAATGATGCTGGGACACCGGCGCCGTGATTCCATTAGCAAACCACTGCGCCACGCCGCCGCCCCGGTTTTGAAAGGGGGTTAACTGTTGCCAGCGGCCTCAGACGCAACAGGTTGCTGCCGTCGCAGTGGCTTAACCCACGTTTAATTGTGAACGGGTGACATCTCCGGTGAGAACAAGTGGTTCTGATTCGGGACATTGAGGAGATCCAGAGACCAGAGATCTTTCGCGGTTTCTGATCCGTTTGTGTGTCACAAGATGGCGACATGTATGAATGTAGCTGCCTCTCCGAGTCCAACCAAAGGTGTAATTGTTTGCCCTTTACGCCATTCTTTTATGATCGCAAGACACTGCTACATATTAAGAACGTCGGATGCTGCAGGTCTGCCCAGGCAGCGAGTTACCTGGCAGTGATGCAGTGGGTCTCGTTGCATGCCGTGTTGCCGTCTGGACTCATCGCGAACCGCTGACGTGCCGAGGTGGGGCGCAGTACAACAAACTGCACAAGTGATTGTTTTGGATATCTGTACTGTGGTTGGACATCGGTAATAATGTAGAACACCGCAAGCCTGCTTCACTGTTTCATCAGCGAGGCCAACGGCAGGGGGAGCTGGGTTGCCCCAGTTGTTGTGTGGTCCAGGCCCTCATACCACGGAGTCGCCTGTTGTAGCCACCCAGATGCCTGAGGCGGTGTGGGAGAGAGCAGAGGCCTCTGTGAGTGCTGGCATCAGAATGGGTTGTAGACCTGATTCTCCCATCAGTGCTGCTCTCCGACATTCACTCGGTGCTGCCCTCCAGTGATTGCTCGGTGCTGCCCTCTGATGTTCACTCAGTGCTGCCCCCTAGTGTTTGCTCAGTGCTGCTCCCTCATGTTTGCTCAGTGCTGCCCTCCGACATTCACTCGGTGCTGCTCTCCAGTGATTGCTCGGTGCTGCCCTCCGATGTTCACTCAGTGCTGCCCCCTAGTGTTTGCTCAGTGCTGCTCCCTCATGTTTGCTCAGTGCTGCCCTCCAGCGATTGCTCGGTGCTGCCCTCCGATGTTCACTCAGTGCTGCCCCCTAGTGTTTGCTCAGTGCTTCTCTCTCATGTTTGTTCAGCGCTGCCCCCTAGTGTTTGCTCAGTGCTGCTCCTTTATGTCCGCTCAGTTCTCCCCCCTAGTGTTCGCTCAGTGTTGCTCCCTCATGTTCACTCAGTGCTGCCCCCTAGTGTTTGCTCAGTGCTGCCCTCCATTGTTCGCTCAGTAGAAGACAAGCTGGACCAGGACAACGTGCTATGCACCGTTGATCTACAGGCCAGACCACTCAGGGACATGGGCTATATGACTTTTTTTTTGAGGAGGGCCATGTTTTTCTGCCATCGTAACCATATGTGCTGTGTGCTATGCACTGTGGGCTTTGCATCTTTGCCCTGGACTAATTCTGTTTCATTTGGCTCTATTCATGGCCTATGATTTCCTTTCTTCTGCCTCTCTCCTTTCTTAAAGAGTGGAATGACATTTGCAATTTTCCATTCCTCTGGAACCACTCTAGAATCAAATGAATGTTGAATGTTCACTGCTAATACCCTCCCAATCTCTTCAGCTACCTCTTTCAGAATCCCGGGGCTGCAGTCCACCTGGTCCAGGTGACCTATCTACCTTCAGACCTTCCAGCTTCCCAAGCACCTCCTTGTTAGGATTGGCAGCTGCATTCATTTCTGCCCCCGAGGTACTCGAATTTCTGCTGTACTGCTAGCGCCCTCCACAATGGAGACTAACGCAAAATATTTATTAAGTTTGTCTGCCGTTTCTTTGTCCCCCAATACTACCTCTATCGGAACGCATCATTTTCCAACGGTCCAATATCTACTCTCGCTTCTCTTTTACACCTGAAAAAAATCTTCTGGTATCCTCTTTTCATATTATTGGCTAGCTTACCTTCATATTTCATCTTCTCTCTCCTTCTGCCTTTTTTTTTAGTTGCCTTCCATTGGTTTTTAAAAGCTTCCGAATCCTCTAACTTCCCGCTAATTTTTGCAACATAATATACCTTATGAGGATAGGTTGAGTGAACTTGGCCTTTTCTCCTCGGAGCGACGGAGGATGAGAGGTGACCTGATAGAGGTGTATAAGATGATGAGAGGCATTGATCGTGTGGATAGTCAGAGGTTTTTTTCCCAGGGCTGAGATAGCTAGCACGAGAGGGCACAGTTGTAAGGTGCTTGGAAACAGTACAGAGGAGATGTCGGGGTAAGTATTTTACTCAGAGAGTGGTGAGTGCGTGGAATGGGCTACTGGCGGCGGTGGTGGAGGCGGATACGATAGGGTCTTTTAACAGACTCCTGGATGGATACATGGAGCTTAGAAAAATAGAGGGCTATGGGTAAGCCTAGGTAGTTCTAAGGTAAGGACATGTTCAGCACAGCTTTGTGGGCCGAAGGGCCTGTATTGTGCTGTAGGTTTTCTATGTTCCTATACCATCTCTTTTGCTTTTATGCTGTCTTTGCCTTCAAAAAGTTTGAAAGGTTCATTGTATTAGCAAATTATGTATGCAGAATACAAGTCTGAAACTTGTCTTCTCCAGATAGCCACAGAACCCGGAAAACCATAGAGGTAACCATAGAACCCATAGAAACTACAGCACAGAAACAGGCCCTTTGGCCCTTCTTGGCTGTGCCAAACCATTTTCTGCCTAGTCCCACTGACCTGCACACGGACCATATCCCTCCATATACCTCCCATCCATGTATCTGTCCAATTTATTCTTAAATGTTAAAAAAGAACCCGCATTTACCTCGTCTGGCAGCTCATTCCATACTCCCACCACTCTCTGTGTGAAGAAGCCCCCCCCCCTAATGTTCCCTTTAAACTTTTCCCCCCTCACCCTTAACCCATGTCCTCTGGTTTTTTTCTCCCCTTGCCTCAGTGGAAAAAGCCTGCTTGCATTCACTCTATCTATACCCATCATAATTTTATATACCTCTAGCAAATCTCCCCTCATTCTTCTACGCTCCAGGGAATAAAGTCCTAACCTATTCAACCTTTCTCTGTAACTGAGTTTCTCAAGTCCCGGCAACATCCTTGTAAACCTTCTCTGCACTCTTTCAACCTTATTTATATCCTTCCTGTAATTTGGTGACCAAAACTGAACACAATACTCCAGATTCGGCCTCACCAATGCCTTATACAACCTCATCATAACATTCCAGTTGAGAGAAAGGTATCAATTCCACCCCCCCACCCCCGCACAAAAAAGCAAAAGAAACAAAACCTCGCAAACCCCAAACACCCCCCAACACTTCCCTCACACAAAGACTAACAGGCCACCCAAACTCCCAGCCCGCCGATCCGCAACAAGAAAGAATGGGCGAGGACACGGGAAAGAACATAGACCTGAAAGAGGCCAATATGAACGACTGTTAGTTTGAACTAGGGTCCAATCCATAAACCTCAGAATTTCGTTCACAGCTCGGAGAGCATCGGGATCGACAGCAGTGACGTGAACCAGCGGCCTCCTCGTGGCAAGCCACTCGAACCAGCGGCCTCTCTAAGGAAAGAGACTCGAGCCGTCAGCTCCCCCGCATCTGCAGCGGCTGCGTCGTCCCCCTTTTAGAATACTGCTTCATCCTTTGGGATGCGGACAGGAGAGAGACTGAAGGCCTGGCAGAGTGTTGTCATCACCAGCACCTCTCACTCAGTATTAGCAAAACCAAGGAACTGATTAGAAACTTCCGGAGAGGGGAACCAGAGGTCCTCACCGAACGATCAGAGGTGGAGTGGTCAGCAACGTTAAATTCCGAGGTGTCACTGTATCAGCGGCCCTGTCCTGGGCCCGGCACGTAAGTGCAGTTACGAAGAAATTACGAAGAAAGCCTCTGCTTCTTTCGGAGTTTGTGAAGATTCAACATGACATCTGAAACTTTGACAAACTTCTGTCGCTGTGTAGTGCAGAGTATATTGACTGTCTGCATCACAGGCTGGTATGGAAACACCAATGCCCTGGGACTATACATCCTACAAAAAGTAGTGGATATGGCCCAGTCCATCACAGGTAAAGCCCTCCCAACCACTGAGCACGTCTGCATGAAACACTGTCACAGGAAAGCAGCCTCCATCATCAGAGATCCTCACCACCCAGACCACGCTCTCTTCTCGCTGCTGCCATCAGGTAGAAGGTACAAGAACCTCAGGACTCACACCACCAGGCTCAAGAACAGTTACTACCCCTCAACCATCATGTGCTTGAACAAAAGGGGATAGCAACACTCAACTTCACTTACCCCATTACTGAAATATTCCCACAAACAATAAACTCACTTTTGAGGACTCTTTGTCTCCTGTTCTCGTTATTTATTGCTATTTATTTATATTCCCATCTGCACAGTTTGTTGATCTGGTTGATCTTTCACTGAACCTGTTATAGTTACTATTCTAACAGACTTGTTGAGTATGCCTACAAGAAAATGAATCTCGGGGTTGTTTGTGGTGACATATACAGGATGTATTTTGATAATAAAATTTACTTTAAACTTTGAGCTTTGAACTTATCTATCTTGCACCTTCTGAATTGTCCCCCAAAACTCCTGCTATTGCCGTTCTGCCATTATCCCTGTGTCCTCTTCCAATCAACATTGGCCAGCTCCTCTCTCATGTCTCTGTAATTCCCTCAACTCCACTGTAATACTGATACATCTGACTTGATCTTTACAGACATCCCACCTCTCCCGGAAGTGCCGGGAGTCTCCCGCATATTAATAGAGGCTTCCTGATGCCCGCAAATTATATACAATATCCCGGAAATCGATTTTTTTGAGAGCAAATGACAGAGCGTGAGAGAGAGAGAGTGTGAGAGAGAGCGTGAGAGAGAGAGAGCGAGGGAGAGAGACCGAGAGAGAGAGAGAGGGAGGGCGAGAGAGACAGAGCAAGAGCGCGCCATGGCAGAGTGTTCCAAAAAAAGAAAATATAAAACGTACGTCACCCCAGACTACACTAAAGTGTACCCCTGCCTAATAGGGGTCAAAAATACTGACAGTGTTGCTTGCTGCACTGTTTGCAACAGTGACTTTTCTCTTGCCCATGGTGGGTTAAGACTGTAAAAGATGTGTTGAGGTGAGTTTAACAGGTGTCATTCGTTTATTAGCATAGCTAACGTTATTTAAACTAGCTGGCTGGATGCTAAGGAGCTACTCTATTACAGACATCCCACCTCTCCCGAAAGTTACCGGAGTCTCCCGCAAATTGATGGTGCTACCTCCGTGAAATGGGTTTTTGCAGGGTGGGATGTCTGTCTTCACTCTGCTGGGTGAATTCTATCATATTATGGTCACTGTTTCCTAAGAGTTCCTTTACCTTAAGCTCCCTATTCAAATCTAGGTCATTACATGACACCCAGTCCAGAATAGCCTTTCCCCTAGTGGACTCAACCACAAGCTGCTCTAAAAAGCCATCTCGTAGACATTTTACTAATTCCCTCTCTTGACTGGGAATCTGATTTTCCCAATCTAACTGCATATTGAAATCCCCCAAGACTATCACAACATTGCCCTTTTCTATCTCCCATTCTAATTTGCAGCCCAAGTCCTGGCTACTGTTTGGAGGCCTCTATATAAATCCCATCAGGGTCTTTTCACCCTTGCAGTTTTTTTTAACTCCACCCACCCCTGACTGTACATCTGATTTGATTTCCATCTTTTACCAATGGAGCCACCCACCCCTTCTGCCTTTTGGTACAAGGTGTATTCTTGGATGTTAAGCTCCCAACTATGATCTACTTTCAGTTGCAACTCAGTGATGCCCACAATGTCATACCTGCCAATCTCTAACTGCGCTGCAAGGTCATCTATGTTATTCCATACGTTGCGTGCATTCGAATATAACACCTTCAGTCCTGTATTTGTCACCCTTTTCCATTTCTGGCACCCCATTGCACTTTAGCTTAGCCTACTGACTGCGATTTTGCCCCATCATCTGCCCGTCCTTCCTGGCAGTGTCACTACACACTGAATCTATTTGTATAGTTTAGACCCTCCCGAACAATTTCCACGAGGATATTGGTGTCCCTCTGCTCCAGGTGTAACCCATCCTCTTTGTACAGGTCACACCTTCCCTAGAAGAGATCCCAATGATCCAGAAATCTGAAACCCAGCACACTGCACCAATTCCTCAGCCGCGCACTCACCTGCCAAAGCATCCTATTCTTAGCCTCACTGGTTGTGTGGCACAGGCAGCAATCCAGAGATTACTGCCCTGGAGGTCCTGCTTTTCAGCTTTCTACCTAACTCCCTATATTCTCTCTTCAGGACCTCTTCCTCTTTTCCCCACCTATGTCTCTGGTACCAACACGCACCCTGACATCCGGCTGTTCGCCCACCCTCTACAGATCCTATCGGAGATATCCCTGACCCCGGCACCTGGGAGGCAACATACCATCCAGGAGTCTCTTTCAAATCCACCGGATCTGCTTTCTGGTCCTCCAGTTATGGAATTCCCTATCACTGCTGCCCACTTCTCCCTCGTTCCCTTCTGAGCCACAGAGACGTAGTCAGTGTCAGAGACCAGGTCACTGTGACTGCCCCTGGTAGGTGAACCCTCCCCCACAACAGTATCCAAGGCGGTATACTTATTACTGAGGGGAACGGCCACAGGGGTATTCTCACTGGCTGCCTGTTCCCTTTCGTTCTCCCGACAGTCACCCAGGTACCTGCCTCCTCCAACCTAAGGAGTGAGTGCCTCCCTGTAGCTCCCGTCTATCGCCTCCTCATTCTCCCGTATGCCGCGAAGGTCTTCGAGCTGCGGCTCCAGTTTCTTAACTCGATCTCGCTGTATCCTTTACTGCCCCGACCAATCAGAAAACAATCAACTTCAGCCGTAAATATACCCACGGACTTGGCCTCTACCGCAGTCTGTGGCACAGCATTCCACCGATTCACTACTCTCCGGTGAAAAGAATTCCTCCTGACCTCCGTTCTGAAAGGCCGCCCCTCAACTTTGAGACTGTGCCCTCAAGTTCCCCCTTGTAACGTTTCACCTCTCACCCTCAACCCATGAGTTCTAGTTGTAGCCCCGCTCAACCTCAGTGGGAAAAAACCTGCTTGCATTTTCCCTATCTATAACCCTTCAAGTACGTATTTCCAAACGTTCAGCCTTCACAACTCCCAGGAGTACAGAATTCACTGGCCTCTGTGAAAAGGAACTTCCATTTTAAGTGCCCACCCTCCCAACTTGCCTTCATGTTCAACTCTTCCCACTTGTGAAAATTATCTCCACAGCAACGTCTCCTTTAGCGTTCTGTCAACCTCAGTGTGCTAAGCTCCAGAGAAAACAGACCCAAAATGCGGGAGGAACTCAGCGACTCAGGCAACGTCCATGAAGGGAAACAAACAGTCAACGTTTTAGGGTTGAGACCCTCGGATAGCAGGACCCTTCATGACCCCGTTCATTCCCCCTCCATAGATGCTGCCTGCCCTGCTGAGTTCCTCCAGCATTTTGTGCGCGCACTGCTCCAAATTTCCAGCCTCTGCAACGTCTCGCGTGTTTAATAATAGAGTCCCAATCTGTTTACGGCAATCTCTGCCGATATTTTTTTCCTCTTTTTTTTTTTGCAGATTCCTGTCTCCCTCGATAATCTTTCCGGGAAAGTTTGCCGTAGGGACGGACTGAATCCGGGAAAGCTCTGTTGAATGAACCAGTCAGAGGCTGAGGCTTCCAACAGTACTACGTTCCTCCAGAACCTCTGTAGAGAACCTGCCAAGGTGTATGTTGGAGGCATTGGACTAGTCTTCCAGCATCCTTGGAGAGAAATAGAGTTAATGTATCAAACTAACATTTATTTTTGAATCAAACCTGCAGTGGCTTTGCATTGGCCACAGAACATTACAGCACAGTACAGGCCCTCCAGCCTACATTGCTGTGCCGAGGTTGTAACCTACTCCAAGACAAATCTAACCCTTCCCTCCCACGTAGTCCTCCATTTCCTATCATCCGTGTCTCTATCATTTTCCCCACTATGCTTCGCTCCAATCACCTTAAAATTGTGCCCCCTTGTATTAGCTATTGCTCTCCTAGGAAATGGACGATGGCTTCCCGTTCGATCTGCGCCTCTCTTGATCCTGTTTTGGCTGTCCGTCGAATCCCATGACGACAAAAGAGTAGAAAGAGTGGAAGAGTAGTCGTCACAAACTGGAGTCTTCCTTGTTTGCAGTGGATGACCATGACATCTTCTGTGCCTCATCGTGCCCTTCACTCTCCACAGAGCGTTACAGAACCACTTTCCTGGCCGTTGGATTTCACTGTAGTTCTCATCCACCCCGTCCGCTGGAGTTGGCTTCGCATGCTGGGACAGGCGTGTCCCTGTCTCACTGGGCTGTGAGACTCACCAGCTACCCTCACCCGGTCCAGCCTGCCTGTCAGGTCGGACCCCCGCTGCACCCGGTGGCCCTGGGATCTCTGTCTCGGGGGCCAACGTCAGGCTGTCTCTCAGGAGATGAACCCTCGCACGGCGACGGGCCCCGATGGAGAACCTGGAGGGCTCTGAAAACCTGTGCCAACCAACTGGCAGCAATGTTCAGAGTCATTTCCAATCTCTCATTGATACTGTCGGAAGTTCCCACCTGCTTCAAAGGGAGAATTATACCCGTACCCGAGGACAGCGTGAACTACCTTAATGCCCATCGTCCAGTAGCTCTCACGTCTACGGTGACGAAATGCTTTGAGAGGTTGGTCATGGCTAAATTCAACTCCTGTCTCAGCAACAACCTGGAATCACGACACTTCTCCCATCACCACAATAGGTCTACGGCAGACTCGATCGCATTGGCGTTTCACGCAGCCTTGGACAACGCAAATACCCATGTCAGGTTGCTGTTTATAGACTACAGCTCGGCGCTTAACACAAACATTCCTACAGTTCTGAGCAAAAAGCTTCAGAACCTGGGCCTCTGTGCCTCCCTCTGCAAACAGATCCTTGACTTCCCAACCGGAAGACCACAATCTGTGCAGATTGGTGATAACATCTCCACCTCACTGACGGTCAACACTGGTGCACCTCAGGGGTGTGTGCTTAGCCCACTGCTCCACTCTCTCTCTACACCCACGACTGGGTGGCCAGGCACAGCTCAATTGCCATCTATAAACTTGCTGATGATCCAACCATTGTTGGCAGGATCTCAGGTGGAGACGAGAGGGCGCACAGGAGCGAGATGTACCAGCTAGTTGAGTGGTGTCACAGCAACCAGCTTGCACTCAGGGTCAGTAAGGCCAAAGAAATGATGGTGGACTTCAGGAAGGGTAAGAAGAGGGAAACAGCTGCCAGTCCTCATCGAGGGATCGGAAGTGGAAAGACTGAGCAGTTTCCAGTTCCTGGAAGTCAATGTTTCTGAGGATCTAACATGGGCCACGCATATCGATGCAGCGACACGGAAGCCACAACAGTGGCTATATTTCACTTGGACTTTGAGAAGATATGGCATGTCTCCAAAAACACTCCCAAATTTCTACAGATGTCCCATGGAGAGGATTCTAACTGGCTGCATCACCGTCTGGTATGGGGTGGGGGTGGGGAATGACCGCTTCTCATTGGGGAGCTACTGCACAGGAGGAAAGAAAGCTGCAGAAAGTTTAGATGGCTCAGACGGTCCCATTTATTATCAGAAAACGTACACAGCATAAATTCATACTCTTCACGGACGTCCACGGGAAACAGAAAGAACCCCAAAAGAGAAAAAGGACAGAATAACATCAGAACCCCCAAAGTCCCCTCTCTCCCCCACCCCCCACCCTTCGACAATGCAAACTCAGTCGACTCCATCATGGACACCGGCCTCTGCAGTATCCAGGACAGCGTCAAGGGGCGATGCCTCAAAAAGCTGGCGTCCATCATTAAGGACCCCATCGCCCCAGGACATGCCCTCCTCTCATTGCTACCATCAGCAGATACAGGACCCTGAGGGGTCTTGTAAAGTTCTCCATTAACCTTACAGTTCAAGCTTTGTAATAATCCTGTCAAAGGTTATGGGGAGAAGACAGGGGAGTGGGGTTGAGGGGGATAACAAGTCAGCCACGATGGAATGGTGGAGCAGACTAGACTTAATTCTGCTCCTATATCTTATGGTCTTAATGTTGTATCGTGATGTAATTATGGTGGTCAACATTACACAAATCTCTACAGATCTATCATGGAGAGCATTCTAACTGGCTGCACCACTGGTCTGGTGTGGAGGGGCCACTGCACAGGTTTGGGAAAAACTGCGGATGGTTGCAAACTCAACCAGCTCTGTCACGGGCACTAGCATCCACCCCCCCCCGACCCCCCAGCATCGAGGACATCTTCAAAAGGTGATGCCTCAGAAAGGCGGCATCCATCATTAAAGACCCCCATCACCCAGAGCATGACCCCTTCTCATTGTTACCATCAGGGAGGAGGTACAGGAGCCTGAAGACACACACTCAACGATTCAGGAACAGCTTCTTCCCCTCTGCCATCAGGGAGGAGGTACAGGAGCCTGAAGACACACACTCAGCGATTCAGGAACAGCTTCTTCCCCTCTGCCATCAGGGAGGAGGTACAGGAGCCTGAAGACACACACTCAGCGATTCAGGAACAGCTTCTTCCCCTCTGCCATCAGGGAGGAGGTACAGGAGCCTGAAGACACACACTCAGCGATTCAGGAACAGCTTCTGCCCCTCTGCCATCAGGGAGGAGGTACAGGAGCCTGAAGACACACACTCAACGATTCAGGAACAGCTTCTTCCCCTCTGCCATCAGGGAGGAGGTACAGGAGCCTGAAGACACACACTCAACGATTCAGGAACAGCTTCTTCCCCTCTGCCATCAGGGAGGAGGTACAGGAGCCTGAAGACACACACTCAACGATTCAGGAACAGCTTCTTCCCCTCTGCCATCAGGGAGGAGGTACAGGAGCCTGAAGACACACACTCAGCGATTCAGGAACAGCTTCTTCCCCTCTGCCATCAGGGAGGAGGTACAGGAGCCTGAAGACACACACTCAGCGATTCAGGAACAGCTTCTTCCCCTCTGCCATCAGGGAGGAGGTACAGGAGCCTGAAGACACACACTCAACGATTCAGGAACAGCTTCTTCCCCTCTGCCATCAGGGAGGAGGTACAGGAGCCTGAAGACACACACTCAGCGATTCAGGAACAGCTTCTTCCCCTCTGCCATCAGGGAGGAGGTACAGGAGCCTGAAGACACACACTCAACGATTCAGGAACAGCTTCTTCCCCTCTGCCATCAGGGAGGAGGTACAGGAGCCTGAAGACACACACTCAACGATTCAGGAACAGCTTCTTCCCCTCTGCCATCAGGGAGGAGGTACAGGAGCCTGAAGACACACACTCAACGATTCAGGAACAGCTTCTTCCCCTTTGCCATCCAATTTCTGAATGGACATTGAACCCATGAACACCACCTCACTACTGTTTTTAAATTTCTATTTTTTTGTGCCCTGCTTATTTAAGTTATTTATTTAAAAAGATACAGATACACTCGCTCTAATTCACAGTCTTTTTTCACTGTTATTATGAATTTCATTATACTGCTGCCACAAAGTCCACTAATCTCACGACATACGCCGGTGATAATTATCCTGATTCTGATTCTGAAGTTGTGTGAGCTGTCCTGGAATGGACAGGACAAGCCCCTTCACGGGAGGCGCTAACCTTCCCTGGCCGCCCCATACACCCCATCTCGTACACCTCTATCAGGTCACCTCTCATTCTCCTTCGCTCCGTAGAGAAAAGCCCAAGCTCGCTCAACCTCTCCTGTTGAGACGCGCTCTCTAAACCAGGCAGTGTCCCGATAAATCTCCCTGCGTCCTCCTTACACCTCCAAGACCAGACCAAGAGTGGTCCACTGGTCCTCAGGGCTCGTGTCTAACAACCCTGACCGGTCAAACAAAATTGTTACGGAAGCAACAAGGAGGAATCCTTCTACATCTGAGTGCGATGGTTTTCCTGAGACCCCGCCCGGGACTTGCATGGCCGGCAGCAGTGAAAACCGAGGGGAAACTACCAACACGATGAAGGAAGCCCTGAACACCACCAGGGCTGGTGGCCAAGGACAGACAGAGATGGGGGATCTTCACGGCTGCCCTGAATGCCAGTGGTGTAACGGACAGAACAACATTCTTTAAAGCTTCCACAACCTTCCAGTAATGAGGCAACCAGCACTGAACACAATACTCCAAATGTGGTCGAACCAGGGCTTTATAGACCAGCATCCGGAGGGTCTTGAACTCAACGGCCCTACTAACACTCTGTACGCCTTCTTAACCACCCTGTCAAAGGAACCTAAGGTCACGAACCCCAAAATCCCTCCATTTCTCCACTCTGTCAACAATCCTTCAAAGTTCAAAGTAAATGTATTATCAAAGGACATGTATATCACCATATACAGCCCTGAAATTCACCTTCTTGTGGGTATTCATGGAAAATATAAAGAAACACCACAGAATCAGTGAGAATCACACACAAGAGGGTTCAAACAACCGGTGTGCAAAAGAAACAAACTCCCCAAATACAAATACAAAACAAAATAATAATAAGTAAATAAACATCGAGAACATGAGATGAAGAGTCGTTGAACGTGAGTCCACAGGTGGTGGGAACATTTCAGTGTTGGGGTGAGTGAAGTTGGGTGAAGTTATCCTCATTGGTTCAAGAGCCTGATGGCTGAGGGGAAATAACTTTTCTTGAATCTAGTGGTGTGAGTCCTGAGGCTCTCGTACCTCCTTCCTGATGGTTGAGGGGATAATAACTGTTCCTGAACCTGGTGGTGTGGGTCCTGAGGCTCCTGTACCTCCTTCCTGATGGTTGAGGGGTAGGAACTGTTTCTGAACCTGGTGGTGTGGGTCCTGAGGCTCCTGTACCTCCTCCCTGATGGTTGAGGGGGTAATAACTGTTCCTGAATCTGGTGGTGTGGGTCCTGAGGCTCCTGTACCTCCTTCCTGATGGTTGAGGGGTAATAACTGTTCCTGAACCTGGTGGTGTGCGTTCTGAGGCTCCTGTACCTCCTTCCTGATGGTTGAGGGGTAATAACTGTTCCTGAATCTGGTGGTGTGGGACCTGAGACTCCTGTACCTCCTTCCTGATGGTTGAGGGGTAATAACTGTTCCTGAATCTGGTGGTGTGGGACCTGAGACTCCTGTACCTTCTTCCTGATGGTTGAGGGGTAATAACTGTTCCTGAACCTGGTGGTGTGGGTCCTGAGGCTCCTGTACCTCCTTTCTGGTGGTTGAGGGGTAATAACTGTTCCTGAACCTGGTGGTGTGGGTCCTCAGGCTCCTGTACCTCCTTCTTGATGGCAGCAGTGAGAAGAGAGCGTGACCTGGGTGATGGGGGTCCCTGATGATGGATGCTGTTTTCCTGCGAAAGCGTTTCATGAAGATGTGCTCAATGGTGGGGAGGGCTTTACCTGTGATGGACTGGGCTGTATCCACTACTTTTTGTAGCATTTTCAAGGCCATCAATGTTTCTGTACAAGACCATGATGCAGCCAGTCGATATAGTTTCCACCACACAGCTATGGAAGTTTGTCAAAGTTTCAGAGAACATGCCAAATTTCGCAAACTTCTTGGAAAGTAGAGGCACTGACGTGCTTTCTTTGTAATTGCACTTCTGGGCCCAGGACAGATCTGCCGAAATGATAACAGAAGGAGTTTAAGTTAATAACCCTCTCCACCTCTGATCCCCTGACGAGGATTGGCCCGTGGACCTCTGGTTTCCTCCTCCTGAGGTCAATAATCAGCTCCTTGGTCTTGCTGACGTCGAGTGAGAGGTGGTTGTTCTAGCACCGCCCAGCCAGATTTTCAATCCCCCTCCTGTCTGCAGATTCATCTCCACCTTGATTCAGACAGTGGCGTCTTCAGCAAATTTGAATATGGCATTGGAGCCGTGCTCAGCCAAGCCACACAGTGTGGAACGGGCAGAGCCGGGGGCTAAACACACAGCCTTGTGGTGGACCTGCGCTGATGGTGATTGAGGAGGAGATGTTGTTGCCAAAATCTGAACTGACTGGGGTCTGCAAGTGAAATCGAGGATCCGGTTACACAAGGAAACATTGAGGTCAAGGTCTTGAAGCTCTTTGATGAGTTTGGAGGGGATGACAGTATTGAACGCTGAGCTGTGGTCAACGTGGAGCACCCTGACGCACAGCGTACATCGTAGCTGTCCGGATGTTTCAGGGGTGAGTGAAGAGCCAATGAAATAACATTCAACGTGGACCCGCTCTGCCGGTAGGCAAACTGGAGCGGGTCAGACAAGAGCTGCTGTGCTTCATGAACAAACGCTCAAAGCGCTTCATCTCTGCGGATGTAAGTGCTACTGGAGGACAGAAGATTGAGAAGGTCACCATGTTCTTCCTAGGCACTGGTATAACCTGAAACAGCTGGGCTCCTCGGACTGCCGCAGATCCCAGCGAACCCTCCAGCCTGTCGATCAACACAGGCCTTTGGTACTCCGTGTGGGCCAGAGGCTTTCTGCGGGTTCACCCTGCAGAACGATGCTCTCTCATCATCCTCAGAGCCCGAAAATGAACCTCTGCATTCAGCCGTCAAGCTCAATCAATTCTAAAGAGGATCACTTCACACTTCCCCCAAATGAGCCCCATCTGCTACTTCTCAGTCCAGTTTCCAGCCTGTCAATGTCCCACTGTCAACCTACGATAAGTGGCAGGGGGGGGCGCTTAGCCCAGGCTCTGAATTGAGAGCATCCTGACTGGCTGCATCACTGCCTGGTATGGGAACTGTACCTCCCTCAGTCGCAGGACTCTGCAGAGAGTGGTGCGGACAGCCCAGCGCATCTGTAGCTGTGAACTTCCCGCGATTCAGGACATTTACAAGGACAGGTGTGTAAAAAGGGCCCGAAGGATCATTGGGGACCCGAGTCACCCCAACCACAAACTGTTCCAGCTGCTACAATCCGGGAAACGGTACCGCAGCATAAAAGCCAGAACCAACAGGCTCCGGGACAGCTTCTTCCACCAGGCCATCAGACTGATGAACTCATGCTGATTTGAGTGTACTCTATATTACATTGACTGTTCTAGTTATTATGAATTATTATAAATTACTATGATTGCACGTTACACATTTAGATGGAGATGTAACATAAAGATTTTTACTCCTCATGTATGTGAAGGATGTAAGAAATAGAGTCAATTCAATTCAATTAAAATACACTGGATCCAGTGCAAACGTAGAGAACCCCAGCACACTATATCAATAATGAGCAGGAGATTTACTTCCAGTGCTCTTAACTAATAGTTATCACCACTAACGAACGCTTATCTGATTGTGAAGGCAATGGTCTAACTGTAACGTCTTACGGAGCCCAACGACACGGGTTCAATTCCCATCGGTGTCTGGAAGGAGTTGGCACGTTTTTCCCGAGGCTGGGTAGGTTTCCCCCGGCCCCCCCAGTTTCCTGCCACGTTCCGGAGAGGTACGGGGTGAGGGCTGGTGAGTTGTGGGCGCGCCATATGTTAGCGCCGGAGGAGGGTGGCACTCGCGGGCTGCCCCCACTGCCATCCTCGGGCTGTGCGGGTCGTTGGCACAAACGATGCATTTCACTGTGCGTTTCGTTGTTTCTATGCACGTGTGACAATTAAACCTAATCCTTAATAAGTAAAGGTTAACCCCCTGCTCTACTCGCTTTCCACCTGTGACTGTGCGGCCAAGCACAGCGCCAATGCCACATTCAAGTTTGCTGACGACACCACGGTCGCGGGCCGAGACAAAGGTGGTGACGACTCAGCGTATAGGAGCGAGACTGACAACCTGCCAGGGCAACAATCTCTTACTCCGCGTCAGCAAGACCGAGGAGCTGATTATTGGCTTCCGGAGAAAGAAACCAGAGGTGAGTGAGCCAGTCCTCCTCGGGGGATCAGAGGTGGAGAGGATCAACAACTTTAAATTCCTCGGTGTTATTACATCAAGGGAATTGTCCTGGGCCCAGCACCTCACTACAATTATGAAGAAAGCACAGCAGTGCCTCTTCATCCTGAGGAGTTTGCGAAGATTCAACGTGGCATCTAAAACTTTGACAAACTTCCAGAGACGTGTGGTGGAGAGTGTATTGACTGGTTGCATCACAGCCTGGTATGGACACACCAATGCCCTTGGACGGAAAATCCTACAAAAAGTAATGGATACGGCCCGGTCCATCACAGGTGAAGCCCTCCACACTGTTGAGCATGTCTACATGGAACGTTCTTGCAGGAAAACAGCTCCCATCATCAAGGACCCCCACCATCCAGGCCAAGCTCTCTTCTCACTGCTGCCATCAGGAAGAAGGTACAGGAGCCTCAGGACTCACACCACTAGGTTCAGGAACAGTTATAACTCCTCAACCATCAGGAAGGAGGTACAGGAGCCTCAGGACCCACACCACCAGGTTCAGGAACAGTTATTACCCCTCAACCATCAGGAAGGAGGTACAGGAGCCTCAGGTCCCACATCACCAGGTTCAGGAAGTTATTACCCCTCAACCATCAGGAAGGAAGTATAGGAGCCTCAGGACCCACACCACCAGGTTCAGGAACAGTTATTACCCCTCAACCATCAGGCTCTTGAACCAGAGGGGATAACTTCACTCGCCTCATCATTGAAATGTTCCCACAACCAATGGACTCACGTTCAAGGACTCTTCATCGCTTTATATCACAAGATGCTAGAAGTAAAGTAGAAATAAAAAGAAGAAATGCCATTGCCAAAACCAACTTCCAAAAAATGAAACCCATTTTTACCAACAGACACATTTCTATAACAGCAAGGCTTAGGCTACTAAAATGTTACATCCGGTCAATCTTGCTGTATGCTTCCGAAACATGGACTATAACACCAGAACTCCAAAGAAACTTAGAAGCAACAGAAATGTGGTTTCTTAGAAGAATGCTAAAAATATCATATAGAGATAGGGTAACTAATGAGACAGTACTCCAACGTGCCCATACAAAGAAATCTTTAATGAGAACATTAAATGAGAGGAAACTTAAATTCAATAGACAATAGGTGCAGGAGTAGGCCATTCGGCCCTTCGAGCCAGCACTGCCATTCACTGTGATCATGGCTGATCATCTACTATCAGTATCCAGTTCCTGCCTTCTCCCCAAAACCTTTGATTCCACTATCTTTAAGAGCTCTATCCATCTCCTTTTTGAAAGCATCCAGGGACTTGACCTCCACAGCCTTCTGGGGCAGAGCATTCCATATATCCACCACTCTCTGGGTGAAAAAGTTTTTCCTCAACTCTGTTCTAAATGGCCTACCCGTAATTCTTAAACTGTGGCCTCTGGTTCTAGACTCCCCCAACATCAGGAACATGCTTCCTGCCTCCAGCGTGTCCAATCCCTTAATAATCTTATATGTTTCAACAAGATCTCCTCTCAGCCTTCTAAATTCCGGTGTATACAAGCCCAGTCGCTCCAATCTTTCAACATATGACAGTCCCGCCATCCCGGGAATTAACCTTGTGAACCTATGCTGCACTCCCTCAATAGCAAGAATGTCCTTCCTCAAATTTGGAGACCAAAACTGCACACAGTACTCCAGGTGTGGTCTCACCAGGGCCCTGTCCAGCTGCAGAAGGACCTCTTTGCTCTTATGCTCAATTCCCCTTGTTATGAAGGCCAACATGCCATTAACTTTCTTCACTGTCTGCTGTACCTGTATGCTTACTTTCAGTGACTGATGTACAAGAACACCTAGATCTCGTTGTGCTTCCCCTTTTCCTAACTTGACTCCATTTAGATAATAATCTATCTTCCCGTTCTTACCACCAAATTCCTGGGCCATGTCATCGGAAAGGGAGAAATAGAATGCCTTACATTACAAGGCCGTATGCCTGGGAAACGCGGAAGAGGAAGGCTAAGAAGAAAATATATGGACACTGTGAAAGAACTAACAGATCTAAGTGTGTGAGATATCATTGACGCCGCGAGGGATCGTTCAGTGTGGAGAGCCATGATCACCCAAGCGTGTAACACGCAAGACACGCGAAGAAGAAGAAGAAGAAGCTGTCTTTTGCACTCTGGTTGAACGCCCAAAGTTGGTGCATCTCTCATTGATTCTGTTATGGTTATTATCCTATAGATTTATTGAGT
Organism: Mobula hypostoma; assembly: GCF_963921235.1. NCBI lineage: Eukaryota > Metazoa > Chordata > Chondrichthyes > Myliobatiformes > Myliobatidae > Mobula > Mobula hypostoma. The sequence goes on along the minus strand of NC_086128.1, from coordinate 61,734,102 downwards.
ATGCCCACAAGAAAATGAATCTCAGGGTTGTATATGTACTTTGAGAATAAATTTCCTTTGAACTTTTAACTTTAGTTCCTAACTTTATCTTTAATACCTCCTCGTGGGGCTGCCGCCCCCTTTTTAAGCCCATTGCCAGACCACTGACAGCAGCTCACCAGAGTCCCCGCTCCTGGCCCGACAGAAGGCCGTTCAGCCCTGTGATTTCCGCTTTCACCACACGACTTCATACGTCTTCCAGCCGAAGATCCTTCCCCTCCCAGGGATGAGGCCTTGGGTTCTGCTGGGGTTTCTGTAGGTCTGGGATCTCGACACCCCCCAACCCCTCCATGCCCAACCCTCCTCCTTTCTCAGCCCGGCTCAGAGACCGTCCATGGTGGAGTTTTGTGGGGCCTTGCTGCATACAAACTTTTCACCCAGGCTCTGCATCGTGGCAGCGGCTGGAAAGATACTGACTTTAATTTGCTCTCAGAGGCTCTGAGAACAACTGAGAAAACAAAGTCTTCATTTAACCCCTGCTGCACCTGACATTGGCTTCCAGCACAGCGGTGTTATCTAATCGGATAGGGGGATGGTTTATGGGAGGGGGCAGAGCGCTCACTATTTCCAGGCACCGGTAAATTACTCAAAGGACTAATGAAACCGCCAGGAATAGAGGATGAATTCAGGACTGTCACAGGAGAACAGCTGCTCACCCTCACCTTTATCAACCAGTGGGCGATGTGGATAACTACAGGTCACAAGAATGAACAAGTTCAGAAGTAAATTTACTATCGAAGTACATAAATGTCACCGTATAGAACCCTGAGATTCATTTTCCTGTGGATATCCAACACATCGATAACAGAATAATAACTATATCAGAATCAATGAGAGATTGCCCAACTTGGCTGTTCCACCAGAGTGTGGAAGACAACAAACTGTGCAAATGCAAAAAGAAGAAACAACAATAATAAATAAGCATAAATATTGAGAACATGAGATGAAGAGACCTGGAAAGTTGAGTCTGTTGGTTGTGGGAACAGTTCAGTGATGGGGCAAGTGAAGTTGAGTGAAGTTATCCCCTTTGGCTCAAGAGCCTGATGGTTGAGGAGTAATAACTGTTCCTGAACCTGGTGGTGTGGGTCCTGAGGCTCCTGTACCTCCTTCCTGATGGTTGAGGGGTAATAACTGTTCCTGAACCTGGTGGTGTGGGTCCAGAGGCTCCTGTACCTCCTTCCTGATGGCAGCAGCTAGAGAGAACATGTCCATGTGGTGGGGGTCCCTGGTGATGGATGCTGCTTTCCTGCGACAGTGCTCCGCGGCTGGGAGGGAGGGCTTTACCCAAGACTGAACTCAGACAGCAGAGAATTGCAGACAGTTACAAAAGCTGCCCATCAAGCACCATCGCGTAGCGATGCGCCCAATTGCTCGGGGGCGCCATCGATCAGCGACCAGTGATCAATTGAGTCTGCTGTCGGTGATCTGGAAGAAGATGGCACTAACGAACAGGGCGACCAAGGGAAACATCCTCTGGACGGTTCACAAAACTATTTCTTTCACTTTTTTTTAACATCTATTTCTTTCAGGGGTTTTTTTTGGACGTTTGGAGCCTGCGATCTCCATCTTGGTGGCGTGTTTCTGGGCCAATTGAGCAACTTGACAATTCGCTACCTCCGAGGTTGTTCTGCGAAGCCTCGCACGAAGTGCGCGAGCTCGAGGCCGAGAAGACCAGCGGCAAGGCGCGAGCCCGCAATCGGCTCCATCTCTCACCGATCTTGCTGATTAAATCGTCGAGGAAGATCGAAATCATCGAGGCGAGTGTGAGAGTCAAGCAGGGTTGTGAGAGTTCAACATGGCCTACCAGCCTCTCACTCACTGCACAGGAGGGAAGTGTCGGCGTGTGACCATCTCCCTCTCCCTCTCGTTCCCTGCTCCCAAAGGAAGGTCCCTGCGTTCGAGTGGTCTCTCTCTCCCCCCCTCGATGCTGTCGGCGGACGGTGCCGGAGTTCTGGGTCTTGGGCAGGGTTTAATCAGCACGGTTTGTGGGTCGGAGTTCACGTTACGATGTGTTTCTGCTTTTCCCTTCGCTATTATTTTGGGCAATTTTCAGCTGGGGCAACTGGCAGGTAACGAATGCTGAGCTGAACTGACTATGCCTGGACTCTCAATTTGGTGTTTCATATTCAGTGTTTTTCATTGCCGTTTGCAGGATTTGTTCGTGTTTCTTTGCACATTGGGTGTTCGAGGTTTTTCTTTGAACGGGGTCCACGGTGTTTCGTTGTTTCGTGGCTGTCTGCGGGGAAGATGAATGTCGGGGTTGTACACTGCATGCATATTTCAATAATAAATGTACTTTGGACCTTTGACAAATTAAACTGATCCTTGAAAGCAGACCGACCCCCCCCCCCTCCACTGCCTACACATGCCGCTGTCTTGGGAAGGTAGTCAACATGGTCAAAGACAAACCCCCCAACCCTCCCTCCACAGTCATTCTCTCTTCTCTCGTCTCGCACTGGGCAGGCAAGCACCAGGTTTAAGGACGGCTTCTCTTACACTGGTACCTGACTCTTGTTGGGTGGTGAGGTGGAGATATGTCTCTACCGAAGGAGGTGTGAGGTGCTCCTTCCCTCCGCTAGCCTGCGGGTCACCCTCGGGCGAGGTGTAGCACCTGCTTAGCCCCCCGATCAGGGTCGGGTGAAACCGTGGGAGCAGGTGGTGGACGGTCGTACGAGCAGCCGGTGCAGATCACAAGTCCTGGTGATGCGACCACTGATACCAGGCAGACAATCTCTGAAGAGTATTGATGATGGCTGGGGTCACCAGTCTTGTAAAGACACTGCCCAGAAGGTGGCGATGGCAAACCACTTCTGGAGAAAAACTTTCCAAGAACAATCATGGCTGTGGATAGAGAAAAGATTAAGAACAGCAGTGTGAAGGGGTTGGTGGTCTTTAAAGACAGACGGAAGACTGTGATCACCCACATCATACGATATGGCACATAATGACGATGTTGACCGTTTCACCGTCCAAGTGACACTAATGAACCAAAACCAATATTTTGTCCTGCAACATCACTCAGAGCTGAGGTCACACTTGCAATATTTGGCCTGGCCATCCTCCCCTACCGAGGGACACTGATGCTCGAACGAGGTTCAGCAAAAGGAAGAGGGGTCACTTACCTCGGCAGCGTAACACTATCACAGGGCCAGCGATCTGGGTTCAATTCCCACCCCTGCCTGTCTGTACATTCTCTCCGTGACGGTGTGGGTTTCCTCCGGGTGCTCTGGTTTCCTCCCACACTCCAAAGGAGCACGGGTTGGTCGGTTGATTGGTCACAGGGGTGTAACTGGGTGGCATGGGAGGGGCCCATGACCGTGCTGGGTGGATCGCGGAGCCACCTATTCTCGCTCTTACGCTCGGCTCCCGTCCCGGCTCTGAATCTGGAAATGGCGGAGACCCTGTTTCGCCATTAGGAGATCATTCGGGTGCCCCAGCGCCCCGCGGTCTCCAAGAGGATTCCGCGAGGCAGAGGCGGCGTGAGCGAACCGCGTGGCAAGAAGGGTGCAGGATGGCGCGCCAGCCGATGTCCGACCCCGATTACAGCTGTCACTGCTCGCCAGTCAAAGCAGCGAGGGTGATCGAAACTGATCAGTGGGCGAGAGAGCAAGTTTGGAGATTGTTTGGGAGTCCCAGCGCTCTACAGAGACTCCGAGTGGCAGACCAGTGGGTGCGAACCTTCTTACGGGCGGGCTGCAGGCCGACGTTCGGCTCCATTTCGCCGATCAAAGCCTCCATGGTTCACCGACTCATGCGACAAAGGCGATTGAGACATCGAAGCGAGTCCGGAGAGTGAGCACCAGCTGCCTGACTTTCCATCACTCTGCTACGCTACCGGAGACGGGCGAGCCTGTCACTGCAGAGGGTGATGTGCGCTTGGACTCGTTACCTGTCCCGTGAGGATCTCGTGAATATGATGTAATTGTCTTACGCTATTGGAATGATGTAATGGTCTCGTGCCCTTGGAATGATGTAATTGCCTTGTGATGGTGGGGTGATGTGATGTCACCTGATGGCGTGTTCCAACTGGTATATAAGGGGAAACTGCAGTTGTTGCGTAGTTCGCTTTGTTGGGAGTCCACCGTTGGTAGTTACACGATCGGAGAAGAAGAAAGAGTGAGAGTGAAGAATCCCCAGCTCCGAACGAACCCCAAAAGGACTGGGATTAACCAGCGGCAGTCGGCGCATTACGGGTGTGACTAACATTTGGAACCGTCCTTACGTGGCACGCACATTTTGTTAACCCTGACACGGTTTGGGTATTGTGAGATTTGGGGGTCGATGAGCCTCATCTGTTTTGCTCAATTTTATTTGTGCAGGAAGTGGGAAGTGGCTACCCGAAGAATTTCAGACTTGTATACTTTGATAATAACCAGACCTTTGAACCTTTCTATCTCGAACACAGAACCGTACAGCTAAGAACAGGCCACTCAGCCCACAGTGTTGTGCTGAACCAGCTAAAAAGTAATCAAATACACCCAATAACTAATCCTTCCGTCTTCCTCACATACACGTGCCCACCTAAAATCCTCCCAAAAGACTCTCGTGTATTTCCCCAGTCCCTGAGTAAATAAACTTACCCCTCACATCCTCCTTGAACCTACCCCCTCTCACCTTCAATGCATGCCCTCTGGTATTAGACATTCCAGCTCTGGGAAGCCAGATACTCCCTGTCGACTTTATGCCTCTCATTAATCAGATCTCCCCTCAGAAAGGTTGCTTACTCCAAAGAAAATCAGCCCAGGCTTGTCCAGCCTCTCATAACAGCACATGCCCCCTAAACCAGGCAGCATCCTGGTGAACCTCTTCTGCATCCTCTCCAAAGCCTCCACACCCTTCCCACAGTGGGGTGACCACAACCAGAAATGTACGCAATACTCCAGATGTGGCCTCACCAGAGTTTTATAAAGTTGCAACATAACCTCTTGACTTTTCAACTCAATCCCTTAACTAATAAAAGCGAACATTCCATCAGCCTTCTTAACCCCCCCCATCGACCTGTGTAGCCACTTTCAAGGAGCAATGAACTTGGACCCAAGATCTCTCTGCTCAGCCACATTGTTGAGGATCTTGCCCTTAACAGTGAACTGTCTCCTTGCATTTGCCCGACTGAGGTGCAACACCTCACATTTATCTGGGTTAAACTCCATCTGCCATCTCTCTGCCCATATCTGCAACTGATCTATCTTGTGCTATGTTCTTTGCCAGTCTTCCACACTATCTACAACTCTGCCAATCATGGTATCGTCTGCAAACTTACTAACCCCCCCACCTACATTTTCATCCAGTCCATTTATATACGTCACAAACAGCAGCGGTCACAGCACAGATCTCTGTGGAACTCCTCTAATTACAGATCTCCCGCTCGAATAAGTCCCTTCAATCACTACTCTCTGCTTCCTATCTGCAAGCCAATTCCGAATCCAAACAGTCAGTTCACTGCGGACCCCGTGTATCTTAATCTTCTGGTTTAGCCTCCATGAGAAACTTTGTCACATACTTTACTAAAATCCATGTAGACAACATCCACCACCCTACCCCCACCAATCTCTCTCGTCACCTTGACAACAAAAACTCTATCAAGTTGGTAAGACATGACCTACCATACATAAAGCAACGCTGTCTCTCCCTGATTAGGGTATGGGTTTCCAAATGTTCATATACCCTATCTCTAAGAATTTTCTCCTGCAATTTCCCTACAACTGACATGAGACTCACCAGTCTATAGTTCCCAGGAATTTTCCTTCCAAGTAGAGGTACAACATCAGCCACTCGCCGGTCCTCCGGAACCTCACCTGTGGCGAGAGAGAACATGAAGCTACTGGTCGAGGGCCCAGCAATCTCATCTCTTGCCTCCCTCGATAACCTGGGGTAAATCCCATCAGGCCCTTGGAACTTATCCACCCTAATACTCATTAGGAGGCCCAACACTTCCTCCTCCCTGACCTCTGAACCCCCTGACGTATTTATACACTCAACACTGATCTCCTGGTCCTCCAAATCCTTTTCCTTGGTGAATACTGAAGCAGAGTACTCATTAAGTACCTCACTCTCATTCTCTGCATCCAAGTAAATGTTCCCCCCTTTATCCTTGAGTGGTGCCACCCTCTCCCTGGTTATCCCCTTGCTCTTGATGTATGTATAGACTGCCTTGGGGTTCACCTCAATTTTACTTGCCAAGGACTTCTCATGGCCCCTCCTGGCTTTCCTCATTCCCTTCTTCAGTTCTTTTCTGGCTTCTTTACACTCCTCATGTGCTTCGTTTGATCCTAAATTCTGAAGATTTACACACTTTTCCTTTTTCTTCTTGACTAAATTCATCACCTCTCTGGGCACCCAAGGTTTTCTAATCTTTCCATCCCCGCCCTTCCTTCTAACAGGAACATACCTTTCCTATACTCTGTGCAATTGATCTTTAAACACCCTCCACATATCTAATGTAGACTTGCCTGACAAAAAAGTGTTCCCAATGAACTCTTAGTTCCTGCTTAACGCCCTCGTAATTTCCTCTACTCCAGCTTAAGACTCTCCCACAAAGACCATACCTATCCTTGTCTCTGGCTATTCTGAAAGTTAAGGAGTTGTGGTCACTGTTCCCTAACTGTTCACCCGCTGAAAGGTCAGTCACCCGGCCAGGCTCATTACCCAGCACCGGGGGCAGTACAGCCCCTCCTCTTGATGGATTGTCCACATAATGATTCAAGAAACCTTCCTGGATACACTTAACAAATTCAGCCCCATCCAAACCCTTTACACCAAGAACGTCCCAGTTTATGTTAGGGAAGTTGAAATCCCCCTTGACAATAACCCTATTATTTTGACACATTTCCTTAATCTGATTCCATATCTGTTCTTCAATGTTTTTCAATGTCCCGGTGGCTATTGGTGGGAGGCGGGGAGGGGTCTGTAGTAGAATCCCATCAGTGTGGTTGCACCCTTCCTATTCCTGAGGTCCACCCAAATGGACTCGATGTTTGACCCCTCCATTACACCTCCCCTGTCACTACATCCGGATATGGCCCAAGTGCGGAGCGAGAGACACTGAAACGGGTTGATAGTTCATAGACTTTAATGTGAACAGAGTTAGAGGGGAAAGAAAGCAATAAACGCTTGGCCAAACAGGGCCGTTAACTGAGACTGTCAAATGGAAAACGAAGCCAACACTGCGGCTGAAAGGAATAAAACGAAAACCGCTCGTCTTCAGAGTCAATTGACTCGACAGTCCAATTCCTCAGGCAAGGCTGAATGCAAGCAGGCAGCAAAGCATTACTGTGCTGTGCTCAAGTCTTGACAAGCGCTACGACGAAAAGAATGGAGTTAAATAATAATTTGCTGACATGTGCATATTCACGAGCGCAATCACCGTATCTGCTGCGCTGCTGAATCCGAGGTTGTGATGTCCCCTGAGTACAACTATGATATTGTCCCTGATTAGTAATGCAACACCCCCCCCCCCACTCATTTACCTCCTTCTCTATCTTTTCTAAAACTTCAAAAATCTGGTACATTAATCACCCATTCCTGCCCCTCTCTCAATTAGGTTTCAGTGTGGGGCACAACATTGTAGTCCCATGTACTGATCCGTGCTCTAAATTCATCACCTTCACACATAATACTCCCAGCATTAAAATGCACACACTGCAAACTGTCCATCCCGTCGTACCTGTTATTTCGATTTTGCCTTTCGATACTTTCCCTGACATCCACCTTCTGGTCCGATCCTTCCCTTACTGACCTGGGGCTCCGCTTCCCGGCCCCCTGTGAAACTAACAAACTCTAAACATCTAAATAAAAATAAAATAGAAACAATATTGTAAAGGCAATGACAGGAGGTTAAAGGAACCATGAACTAAGGTTTGAAATAAATGCCGAAAGAGATATTTAATGGTGCTTCAAGTTCTGCAGGTTTTCGAAAACACAAAATGCGTTAAAAGTACTTTACGTAATCATGTCATCGTGTCAGACCAGCCTCTTAAAGTGAAAACCCAAGTCAATGTGGGTGGTTCTGAATTATGCATGTTTCCATTGATTACCTTATCCTGCAGTTCAAAGTTCAAAGCAACATTTTCAACAGTTAATTAACATACCACACTGTGCAAAGGTCTTGGGCAGATACACATATATACAGGTGCAGGGACAGACACACCCAGCCCTGAGACAACAGGCAAGGTAATTTGATTTCCAAACAATTAGTTTATGGATCATTACAGAATGTCTCTCTGGTGTTTCCCACAACGTTCCCCTTTTCCGAACCACGATTCCCCTCTCCCTGCCCCCTTCCCACTCTCAGTCGACAATAGAAACATAGAAACACAGAAAACCGACAGCACAATACAGGCCATTCAGCCCACAATGCTGTGCCAAACATGTACTTTAGAAATTACCTCGGGTTACCCACAGCCCTCTATTTTTCTAAGCTCCATGTACCTATCCAGGAGTCTCTTAAAAGACCCTGTTGTATCTGCCTCCACCACCATTGCCGGCAGCCCATTCCACGCACTCACCACTCTCTGTGTAAAAAACTTACCCCTGACATCTCCTCTGTACCTACTTCCAAGCACCTTAAAACTGTGCTCTCTCGTGCTAGCCATTTCAGTCCTGGGGAAAAGCCTCTGACTATCCACACGATCAATGCCTCTCATCATCTTATACACCTCTATCAGGTCACCTCTCACCCTCAGTCGCTCCAAGGAGAAAAGGCCGAGTTCACTCAACCTGTTTTAATAAGGCATGCTCCCCAATCCAGGCAACATCCTTGTAAACCTCCCCTGCACTCTCTCTATAGTATCCACATCCTTCCTGCAGTGAGGTGACCAGAAATGAGCACAGTACTCCAAGTGGGGTCTGACCAGGGTCCATATCAGAATCAGGTTTATCATCACAAACAGGAGAAAATCTGCAGGTGCTGGAAATCCCAGCAACTCACACAAGATGCTGGAGGAACTCAGCAGGCCAGGCAGCATCTATGGACAAAAGTACAGTCGACATTTTGGGCCGAAACCCTTTGGCAGGACTGGAGAAAGAAAAGTGGAAGAGTAGATTTGAAAGGTGGGGGAAAGGGAGAGAGAAACGCCAGGCGATAGGTGAAACCTGGAGCGGGAGGAATGAAGCAAAGAGCTGGGAAGTTGATTGGTGATAGAGACAGCAGGCCGCCGCGGAAGAAAGAAAAAAAAGGGGGAAGGAGGACCAGAGGGAAGCGATGAGCAGGCAAGGAGATAAGGTGAGAGAGGGGAAAAGGGGGTGGGAAATGGAGAAGGTGGGAGGGGGGCATTACTGGGAGTTTGAGAAATTGATGTTCACGCCATCAGTTCAGAGGCTACCCGAACGGAATATAAGGTGTTGTTCCTCCAACCTGAGCGTGGCCTCATCACGACGGTGGAGGAGGCCATGAACGAACATATCGGAATGGGAATGGGAAGTGGAATTGAAATGGGGTGGGCACTGGAGAGATCACGCTCGCTCTGGCGGACGGAGCGTAGATGCTCGGTGAAGTGGTCTCCCAATCTACGTCGGGTCTCACTGATCTACAGGAGGCCACACCGGGAGAACTGAACACAGTAGATGACCCCCATCAGACTCACAGGTGAGTGTCACCACACCTGGAAGGACTGTTTGGGGCCCAGAGTGGTAGTGAGTTATCATCACTCACGTATGTCATGAAATTTGTTTCTTTTAAAGAGCAGTACAGTGCAATACATAAAATTACTACAGTACTGTATGCAAAAGTCTCACGCTCCCTCGCTATATATATGTCCCTCAGACTTTCGCACAGGACTGTACACATCACTGTACACCACCCTGAGATTCATTTTCTTGCAGGCATTCACAGCAGAACACAAATACAATAGAATCAATGAGAAACTACACACAAAGACTGACAAACAACCAATGGGCAAATGAAGACGAACTGTGCAGATACAAAAGTAACAAACAAAAACAAACGTAAATAATATTGAGAACACGGGTTGTAAAGCGTCCTTGCAAGTGAGTCTGGGCTGTGGAATCAGTTCAGGGTTGAGGTGAGTGAAGTTATCCATGCTGGTTCAGGAGCTGATGGTTGACGGGGTAATAACTGTTCCTGAACCTGGAGGTGTGGGACCTGAGGCTCCTGTACCTCCCTCCTGATGGTTGAGTAATAACTGTTCACAAACCTGGTGGTGTGGGTCCTGAGGCTCCTGTACCTCCTTCCTGATGGTTGAGGGGTAGTAACTGTTCCTGAACCTGGTGGTGTGGGTCCTGAGGCTCCTGTACCTCCTTCCTGATGGTTGAGGGGTAATAACTATTCCTGAACCTGGTGGTGTGGGTCCTGAGGCTCCTGTACCTCCTTCCTGATGGTTGAGGGGTAATAACTGTTCCTGAACATGGTGGTGTGGGTCCTGAGGCTCCAGTACCTCCTTCCTGATGGTTGAGGGGTAGTAACTGTTTCTGAACCTGGTGGTGTGGGTCCTGAGGCTCCTGTACCTCCTTCCTGATGTTTGAGGGGTAATAACTGTTCCTGAACCTGGTGGTATGGGACCTGAGGCTCCTGTACCTCCTTCCTGATGGTTGAGGGGTAATAACTGTTCCTAAACCTGGTGGTGTGGGTCCTGAGGCTCCTGTACCTCCTTCCTGATGGTTGAGGGGTAATAACTGTCCCTGAACCCGGTGGTGTGGGTCCTGAGGCTCCTGTACCTTCTTCCTGATGGTTGAGGGGTAATAACTGTTTCTGAACCTGGTGGTGTGGGTCCTGAGGCTCCTGTACCTCCTTCCCGATGGCATCCGTGGGAAGAGAGCACGGCCTGGTTGGTGGGGGTCCTTAATGATGGCTGCTGCTTGCCCGTGCAGATGTGCTCAATGGTGGGGTTGGCTTTTCCTGTGACGGACTGGGCTATATCCACTACTTCTTGCAGGCCTTCCTGTGGGGAAGAAAAAGAGAACTAGGCTTGTAACTTTTAAAACGCGCCATCTGTAGGAAGAATTCTCCAGAGGGGTTAGGATCTAAGTAGAACACACAGCTGGCGATCGGAAACTTTGCTGTCTTGGCCTTCATCATCGCCCGGTCCTGCCGTACCACCTGTGGGATACAGGCAATGAAACCCTCACGTTAAATCCACTCAGTCACCGCGAGGTAACATCTGCCGAGGAAAGCTGGCAGATGAGGCTCCTCTGGAAAAGGGAGGGACGGGAAGGACGAATCTTCCAGAGTCATGAAACAAAATGGGTGAAGAAGATTTGACGGGGTGGGTGGGAGGGGGGGAATGTAGTGAAGACACTTCTGCCGGTGAGGAGTTAAAAGCTGGGCTCATTAAATGAGCCTGACAAGAAACTGAACCTCAGGATAGTGTGGGGTGACATAGAACAGACAACAAAGAGGGGAATAGGCCCTTCGGCCCACACTGTTGTGCTGGACCAATTACAGTAGTAATCAAATGTCCAACTCATCTAATCCCCACGGCCTGCAATGTCCATATCCAACTTTCCTCACATTCTTGTGACTATCCAAATGTCTCCTTAAGGCCCCTAAGGTTCCTGCCTCTTCCACCAGCCCAGACTGCACACATTACAGGTACCCACCGCTCCCTGTGTACAGAGTCTGCCCCTCACGCCGCCTTTGAAATCATCTTAAATGCGTGCCCTCTGGGATTAGACATCTCAACTGCTTGGGGGTGGGGAATAAAAGAGACTTTGTCTGTCTACTGTGCCTCTCATAATCTTATAAACTCTGTCAGATGTCCCCCCTCCCTCACGCCTCCTTTGAAATCATCTTAAATGCGTGCCCTCTGGTATTAGACATCTCAACTGCTGGGATGGGGATGAATAAAAGAGACTTTGTCTGTCTACTGTTGCCTCTCATAGTGTTATAAACCCTGTCAGATGTCCCCCCTCCCTCAGCCTCTGTTG